>NW_027308288.1:0-134697 GCF_047496885.1 Scyliorhinus torazame
GGATCATCCCGGCATGTTAAAATGGCCTATGACTTCTCTTGTCCACTGCATCTTCTCTGGCTCTCCACTCCAGCAATAAGGATGAGGAGCCCATGGACGTGCTTCTCATCACCAGCCCGGTCAAACCTTCTGTAAGTCTCCTCCCTGTGTTATTATTGAACATGCATCTTTCTCTAGTTTCTCTCCTATCTCTCCTCTTACCCTCTCTGCGCTCATCTTGTCCACGAGACCAACCTCATGTTGGTTGAATGCACTACCTACCAAACTGCTGACCACCTATTTTTCTAATATTAGCTAATATTGTTCAGGGTTCTCCCTCCTCAGGTACTGTCCTCCTCTCCTTTAAATACGTCATTATCACCTACAGTACTGAAGCAGCTCTGATCAGAGTGACAAACAACATCCTATCTCATTGAAAAGGGTAATCTTGGCCACATCATCCTTCATAGAATCCATAGCATTCCTATAGTGTAGAAGGCCGACCCTCTGAAAACGCACCCTATCTAGGCCCACTCACCTGCCCTATCCCCATAACCCACCCAACCTTCACTAAGGGGCAATTTTAGCAGGGCCAATCCACCTAATCTGCACACCTTTGGACTGTGGGAGGAAACTGGAACATCCGGAGGAAACCCACACGGACACGGGAGAATGTACAAACTCCACGCAGACAGTCACCCAAGGCTGGAATTGAACCCGGGTCCCTGGCGTTGTGAGACAGCAGTGCCACATTCTTGGCTCATGTACAGATTTTGACACTGTTCACCACATCATCCCCCTCCAGTACATCTTCACTATTGTCCAGCTAAGTTACTCTCCTCTCACGTGGTTCCATTCTTTTCTATCTAACCTAAGCTAGAGAATCACTTGCACCGATTTTCTTCCTGTTCCGATACCATCACCTCTGGTGTCTCCCAGGGAGCTATCCTTGGCCCTTCCTATTTCTCATCTACATGCTGCCCCCCCCCACTTCCCCCCCCCCCCAGCGACATCCTTGCGCCCCTCCAATTACGGCCTTTTACACATTTCTAATTTTAATCGCTGCAACATTGTTCACACACATTCAGCTGCCTGGGCACACAGCTCTGTAATTCTCTCCTTTAAACGTCTCCATGGACTACCTCTCCCTCCACCTTTAAGACTTTCCCGAAATATGTCCAGATATGCCCTTATGTTGGTTTGTATAAAATGTTGTTTTATAATATCGCTGTGTGGGGTGTTGGGAATCTGTACTATGTTAAAGGCACCATATAGATGCAAGATATTGTACGTGTTACAACTATTAATTTGACAGATTGATAGCTATTTCAATACTGCAGGGTTTTCCCAATGATATGTTAATACATGGTACATGTTTCTGGTTACGGGGATCGTCGCAAAAATCTCTGGGACAACTTGGAACAGCCTGCTAATATTTCATCCAGATTCAATCCCAGTCTTCTAGGTCCGTTTGCTGTAAGGATCCTGTGTTTCATGAATTCGGGTAATCTCAATCTATCTCTGTATGTGGATATAAAATCTAACATAGAACATAGTTAGGGAGGCAGTGACGCAGTGGTATTGTCACTGGAATAGTAATCCAGAGACACAGGGCAAGAACCCAACCGTGATAGATTTTGAATTTGAATTCAATAACAATTTAAATTAAAAGTCTAATGATGACCACAAAGCCATTGTTGATTATTGTACAAACCAATCTGGTCACTAATGTCCTTTAGGGAAGGAGATCTGCCATCCTTACCTGGTCTGGTCGACATGTGACTCCAGGTCCACAACAATGTGGTTGACTCTTAAAATGTCCTTTGAAATAGCCGAGCAAACTACTCAGTTCAAGGGAAATTAGGGATGGGCAATAAATGCTGGCCTTGACAATGACATCCACATCCCCTGAACGAATATTTAAAAAAGTAACAAAGGAAAATTGATGGCACAGAGGTCTATGGTGTCCATGCCAGCCAGGAGAGAGTTATCCAACATAATTCCACCTTCCAGCTCAGGGCCTGTAGCCTGAACTCTAAAACATCCCCACATTGGGACCAACTGGGAATCTCAAGCAGAGTGGGTATAGGGTTGTGAGGTAATTGGATGGAGAGGATGCAGAAGGGAGTGTTGTCCAAGGTTTGGATTTGCTCTGATTGGGAATGATATAGCTGACACTAGAGGCAGGATTTTCCCACTGGGAGCGGGAAATAGAGGTCAGGGGAAAAAAACTCATGTGCCCCGATTTGCAGGGAGGACTCATCATCCAATTCTTGTTCATGGGCAAGCCCTTGAAGCTGGAGGGCCTTCCAGACTGAAAGGAGTAGCCGTTTACAACAGGGGGGAAGTGAGGGGGATTGTAATTCAAAATAGAAGCGCCCACACCCCAACATTTTTAATCCAATTTAAAAATGGACCTAACAGTCAGGCAGCCATTTTAGGGGAGGGCAAACATCTCTCCACCCAGGGAGGTAGAAAGGACCTCTCAACTAGCCTGGTGTGTTGGATCCCTAGTCTGCTGCCAGAAGACCTTCTCCAGGCCTCTCTCCCTCCATCTGCGGGGAACTGGAGGTCAACTGGAAAATCCAAGTCAACCTTCTTTCGTTGGCCCCCAATAGATTCTTAATGATTCATGACTGCTACCCACTCCATATAGGGCATTCCTCCTGCCACATCCCTGGCTCATCCATCCCACCTTCACAAAAATGTCCAAGGCCGAGATGGAGCAGTGAACTGCCACATTAACCAGTGGGGCTATTTTTAATGCCTGCCTTGGTAACTGAGGTGGGAAGAGTTCAATTCCCCAGCACTAACATTCCTCTCCTCAATGAGCCCAAAGATAAGCTGGCTTATTCTAGTTTTGATTAGTGTACAAATCACTAATCAATTTGTACACTATTGTGAGACATGTGCCTTTCCTGGTCTCAATGTTTAATCCCCAGGAGTGGGTGTGTTTATGTAATCTGTTGTTTGACACAACGTAGACCTCTGAATGGATACTTGAATTTATTCGTGACTAACAGCTCAGTGTCTTTAACCAAATGGAATAACAGAGCTAATTGTTGTTTTAAGTCTGACATTCCTTTAGCGCTGCTGGAGTTGTTTGGTAAAATAATTCTAACCACAAAGCCCTTTGAGGTCAACCAACTCTGACTTGAGGAGTTCTTGAATTAAGTATAAATGCAAAAATATACTGAATTGATTGCTGGAAGATAATGGGATGATTCCAATCCACATTGTTTCATAGGTTATTGGCATCATTCAATTAAGTGCATCAGTCTTTCACCTGGGTACGTAAAAAATCAATTAGTGCATGAAGAATGTATTTTTGAGAAACTTGAAGGACTGTGCTATTAGATTTTCAAATGTATTTCAAACTGGATTCCACACCATTGGTGGACAGAATATAGATGCAAATGTTCAGGAACATAATTCAAATTGAGCATGATCTGACGGAGAACACTACTGGCTTCATAACACTGGGATACCCTAACTAACAAGACCCTTGCTTTCAGTAACATCCTTGACTGCTGGCTTAGGTAGGTCTATACAACTGGTAGTTTTTAAATAAATTGGATCCAGGGCAAAGTTACACAATGTGATTACTTGAGTATTTCCCAAGGAAAGGATGGCCAGTGAGGTTACAGGAGTGAATGGTGATTAAAGTTTAAGGTAGGGACGTTAATGGAATTAACAAGACAAATCAAATTTAAACTTCCAGCCATAGCATAGTTCTTTCTCAACACCTTGTAGATTACTGTTTATTATAGATTTTAACCGATAGACACACTACTGAGAAATTAACTGATGAAACCTCCATTCTCTACAGGAATGGTAGAACTGTGGAAAAAGGGTTTCACTTCTGTATTTTACAAATAAGAACACCATCATGCTGAGGCAGATTATGTTTTTGAAACCATGTCGTTGACATTAGCGGTGGTGGGGGGTTTATCTTAGAAAGGTTAATAGATTCATGAAGATAATATAATGAATATTTGAAGATGCAGCTATTCCAAGGTTATAACCTGTTCTAATTGAAACATTTCCTTTGTTTTGTGCTATTTCAACCAATTAGTGATCTTTACTTATAATTGTTATTCATACTGTTTTCTTAATCCTTCTCTTTCTAGTAATTTTTCATTGTACTTCGCAGAAAGCTTTATCTGTTTCTTCCAAAACCTAGTTTGCCAGTTTAATCCTACAAACACTTAGTTTCGTTGACCTGACAAAAAAATTATTGTTCGCTGCTGATCTTTTTCCTTTGTCCTCCCTTCAAAACCGCCCTCTGTAATTCAGAACACTTTTACCTCACCACCCCTTTTAGGTTTACATTCAGAGAAGCTGCAGGTTACTATAGCTAATGGAATATAAAACATCGTTTTGGCCGGGATTCTCCAATCCCGCGGCCAAGTTCTGACGCTGGCGTGAAAAGCGGCGGGAGCCACTCCGGCGTCAATGGGCCTCAAGAGCCAGGTATCCACCCCTTCCTTGGGGGCTACATGGCGCCGGAGTGGAGTCCGGAGCTCCGGCGCGTGTCTGCGGATGCGAGCCACGGCCAGCGCGTGTTCGCACATGTGCGCAGGTTCCCATCTCTGCGCCGGCACCCGGGCAATATGTTGGAGCCCTACAGGGGCCCGGTGTGGAGGAACAATAGGCCTCCATGGGACTAATCCGCCCGCCGAGCGGCAGGCCCCGATCGTGGGCCAGGCCACCGAGGCCCCCCTCCCCCCCCCCCCAGGGCCGGATCCCCCCGCCCCAGCACCAGGACGGCCCCCGCAACCAGAACTCCGAGGTCCTGCCGGGTGGGACCATACGTAACCCATGCCGGCGGGTCTCAGCCGAACTTGGCGGGCACTTGGCCAGTCGAGGTCCGGAGAATCGCCGGGGGAGCCGCTTTCATCGGCCCCCGACTGGTGCGGCGGCGATCCAAAAAATCGGCGCCAGAGAATCTGCGGGCCGGCGTCGGGGCAGCATGGCGCGATTCTCGCGCCCTCCCAGCGATTCTCTGAACCCGGCACGGGGTCGGAGAATCCCGGCTCTTATCTCCCTCCTATTTAATCAATAGGACTTTTGGGAGAATATTATATTGCTCTGCTTGAGAAAAGAAATGAGGAACTTCTTGGGCGGGATTCTCTGACCCCCCGCCGGGGTTTTGGCAGGGGCAGGAATCATGGCGCGCCGGTCGGCGGCTGCTGGCGATTCTCCGGCCCGTGATGGGCTGAGTGGCCGCCCGTTTTCGGCGGGTCCCGCCGGCGTAAATCGCAACAGGTCCTTACCGGCGGGACCTGGCTCCACGGGCGACCTGCAGAGTCCTCGGGGGGCGCAGGGGGATCTGGCCCTGGGGGGTGCCGCCATGGTGGCCTGGCCCGCGATCGGGGCCCACCGATCTGCGGGTGGGCCTGTGCCGTGGGGGCACTCTGTCCCTCCGCACTGGCTGCTGTCAACCTCTGCCATGGCCGGTGCGGGGAAGAACCCCCCTGCGCATGCGCTGGGATGACGCCCACATGCGCCAACTCGGGCCGGCCGGCGGAAGCCCTGTGGCACCGGTTTGCACGGCGCCAAGCCCTTTCGCGCCGGCTGGCGGGCGCCAAACACTTCGGCGCCGGCCTAGTTCCTGAAGGTACGGAGGATTCCGCACTTTCGGGGCGGTCGAGAGTGGCTGACATCATTCCTCGGTGCCGGAGTGGCCCATCCCGCCAGTTCGTGGAGAATTCCGCCCCTTATTGCAAAGTACATGTTATGGCAGGAAATAAAAGATGAGTTAAGCCTTTATGCAGATCTATCTTTAGTTGAGGAACTGATGATTGCAGTGACCTACTGCTTCATTTTTCTGTGACTGAGTCACACCAGGGCGAACAGTGCAGTTTAGAATGGGATATTATGCAATGAGGTGGCGTGCAGTGTTTCACTTTGATAAATACGGTGTTCTGACTTTCGGGGACGGTTTTGAAGGGAGATCAAAGGAAAGGATCAACAGCGAACAATCCATTTTTTTGTCAGGTCAACGAAACTGAATGTTTGTGAGGAGAGAACTTTGCCAGTTTAACAGGATTAAACTAGCAAACTAGGTTTTGGAAGGAGTAGATAAAGCTTTCTGCGAAGTACAATGAAAAACGTTGCATTCCCGGCACCGCCTTCCTTTTTGAAAGGTCATTCGGCTGTGATGGAAGCAGCTGGTATATGTTGCTGATTGGTGTCGTAAGAAGATCAAATGCTCCCCCGCTGTTGACATTTTAGTTCTAATTTTGGAATTCATTTTCTGTAAGTTAAGTATTAGAGTTAACCTAAAAATAGGAAATAATATTGCTAACTAACTGGGAGGGGGATGGCCCAGATGTCGGTGCAATTGAAAAGTCAATTAATGTTACTGGATAAAGGTTTTTTTTATTCGTTCTTGGGATGTGACCGTCGTAGGCAAAGCCAGCATTTGATGCCATCGAACTGAGTGACATTTTAAGAGTCAACCACATTGCTGTGGGTCTGGAGTCACATGTAGGCCAGACCAGGTAAGGATGGCAGATTTCCTTCCCAAATGGTCATTAGTGAACCAGATGTTTTTTTAAATGACAATCGATGATAGTTTCATGGTCATAACCAGACTTTTAATTCCAGATTTTTTTATTGAATTCAAATTTCACCATCTGCCATGGTGGAATTTGAACCCAGGTCCCCAGAGCATTACTCTGGATTAATAGTCCAGTGACAATACCACTATGCCACCACCTCCCCCCCCCCCCCCCCCCCCCCAAAGTAGCTCCAATCCGTATGGAGCCCGGTTTCAATTGGTCTGTGTTGAACTAATTGGGTCACTGCAGTTGGCCTTAGCGACCCATGGATTAGGGCTGCACGGTAGCCCAGTGGTTGCTTTACAGCACCAGGGTCCCAGGTTCGATTCCCAGCTTGGGTCACTGTCTGTGTGGAGTCGGCACGTTCTCCCTGTGTCTGCGTGGGTTTCCAGGTACTGCATCTCCCTCACTCTTACCTCATACCTCTTCATTCTTTGTCCTTCAAATATCCACTTAATTTCATTAAAAAATTACTCTTAAATATTCCTTTTAGGCTGTGCATTCCAAAGCCTAACAACTGACAATTACATAAAATGCTTTCCCTTGCGTCACCTCTGCTTCTTTTTGACAATGTTGCACCCTCCGTTATCTGGAAACCACTGGAAATAGTTTCTCAAATTTTACTATATCAAAACCATTTATGATTTAAAATACCTCTTTAACCTTCTCTGACCTAAGGAAAGCAATGTGTTTGAAAAATTAAGGTGATGTACTAAACTTCAACATTTGCCTTTGTACTGGGACCTCGGCAATAGTTGCCACCTTCAGGAGAGAAGGGTTGAAAAAAAGAAACAAGGTTTATAAAACAGAAAATATGGATTGCAAATATTTCACTCCATTCTCAATATTTCTGATGAAGGATTTTTGCTCGAATCCCAATAAGTTAAGGACTTGACAAGAATGGTATTTTCCAGTAGCCTTTCCATAAGGTTTCTGAGTACAAAGAACAAAGGAAAGTACAGCACAGGAACAGATTCTTCAGCCCTCCAAGCCTGCGGCCAACCATGCTGCCCGACTAACCTAAAACCTTTTACACTTCCGGGGTCCGTATCCCTCTATTCCCATCCTATTCATGTATTTGTCAAAACGTCCCTTAAACATCACTATTGTAACTGCGTTTGCCAGCTCCTCTGGCAGCGAGTTCCAAGCACCCAATACCCTCTGTGTAAAAAACTTCCCTCGCACATCTTCTCTAAACTTTGAACCTCGCACCTAAAACCTACATTCCCCAGTAATTGACTCTTCCACCCTGGGAAAAAGCTCCTAACTATCCATTCTGCCCATCCCTCTCATAATTTTGTAGACGTCTATCAGGTCGCCCCTCAAACTCTGTTGTTCCAGTGAGAACAGACCGCGTTTATCCAACCTCTCCTCATAGCTAATGCCCTCTACATCAGGCAACATCCTGGTAAACTCTTCTGTACCCTCTCCAAAGCCTCCACATCATTCTGGTAGTATGGCGACCAGAATTGAACACTATATGCCAAGTGTGGCCTAACTAACATTCTATGCAGTTGCAGCATGACATGCCAATTTTTATACTCAATGCCCCGCTCAATATGGCAAGCATGTCATATGCTTTCTTGACTACCTTCTCCACCTGCATTGTCACTTTCAGTGACCTGTGGATTTGTACATCCAGATCCCTCTGCCTGTCAATACTCCTAAGGATTCTGCCATTTACTGTATATTTCCACCTGTATTAGACCTTCTAAAATGCATTACTTCACAATTGTCCAGATTAAACTCCACCCAAATCTCCAACCGATCTATATCCTGCTGTATCCTTTGACAATCCTCATTGCTATCTGCAATTCAACCAACCTCTGTGCCGTCCGCAAACTTACTAATCAGACCAGTTATATTTTATATATTTATATATTTTAAATTATTTATATATACTACAAACAGCAAAAATCCCAGCATTGATCCCATGAACACCACTAGTCACAGCCCTCCATTCATAAAAGCACCCTCCAATGCTACCCTCTGTCTTCTGTGACCGAGCCAGTTCTCTATCCATCTTGCCAGCTCTTGTGTTAGCCTGGAACTGTAATTTAAATTGATTTACAAGGGCAATTAGGGATGGGCAATTAATGCTGGCCTAGCCAGTGACATCCCATGAAAGAATTTTGAAAAGTATATTCATTTTAAAATAGAGGATTTGTTGAATTGAGAAAATATACTTCTTTATGCCTGTGGCCAAATTATAATTTCCAACATGTGCTGCACATTTCACTCGAATGTGAAGGATGTCATTCGGAGGTGGATTAATTCAGTATTAAAACAATCTTTTATCTCTTCGGAATTAAATCAATTCAATGAAGAGATGACTTTTGCTGAAGTAAATGGAGCTTTTGGATTTCTCGTATGTAATTGAAAAGTCAACAGCAGAATAGACTCTGGTCGAAACTAAACCTGCCCATGTGTAAGGAGGCAATAGGAATCCAGCAATGGTTACAAACGAGAAGAAAGATTCCTGCCAGTACTTTTGGGGAGACTCACTTCTGGACTAAATTGTCTCTGTGGTAGTACGTTACGCCGACTGTCTTCAAAAGTAAATGCAGCGCGGCAAGCATTTCTGGAGATGATCTTTCTATTCCCGGAATCTATCAGGTACCCCTCAACCTCCGTCGAATGAAAACAGTCCGAGTCTATTCCGCCTCTCCACATAGCTAACACCCTCCAGACAAGGCAACATCCTGGTAAATCTCCTCTGCATCCATCCAAAGCCTCCACATCCTTCTGGTAGTGTAGCGGCCAGAATTGTGCGCAATATTCCAAGTGCGGCCTTACCAAGGTTCTATACAACTGTAGCATGACTTGCCAGTTTTTATACTCGATGCCTCTTCCAATGAAGGCAAGCATTCCATTGGCTTTCTTGACTACCTTGTCCACTTTTGTTGCCACCTTCAAACATCTGTGGACCTGCACACCCAGATCTCTCTGTATTCCTAAGAGTTTTGCCATTTATGGTATCTTTCCCCTCTATGTTAGACCTACCAAAATGCATTACCTCACATTTGTCCGGATTAAACTCCATTTGCCATTTCTCTGCCCAAGTCTCCAACCTATCTATGTCCTGCTGTATCCTCTGACAATCCTCAACACTATCTGCCACTCCACCAACCTCGCTGTCATCCGTGAACTTACTAATCGGACAGCTACATTTTCCTCCAAATCGTTTATGTATACTACAAACAACAGAGGCCCCAGCACAGATCCCTGTGGAACACCACTCGTCACAACCTTCATTCAGAAAAACACCCTTCTACTACTACCCGCTGCCTTCTGTGACTGAGTCAGTTCTGTATGCATCTTACAACTTCACCTCTGATTCCATGTGACTTCACCTTTTGTACCAGTCTGCCATGAGGCACCTTGTCAGAGGCTTTACTGAAGTCCATGTGATCAACATCCACCGCCCTCCCCTCATCAATCATTTTTGTCACCTCCTCAAAAACTCGATCGCGCTGTTGAGGCACGACCTACCCTTCACAAAACCATGCTGTTTGTGATGCAACCGGTCCACTCCCCTAGACGAAATCGGGATCTCGCCATAGCGAGGCAAGAAACCAATTATCACCACTTAAGCCCTATTTCCATACAATTAAAAAGAGCCAACCCATATCCAACGGCCTCTTGTCATTCATCGGCCTCCCCAACAAGTGGTCACGCTGGCAACAATTAGTACTCCTTTTGAAAACGCCATCTTTACTCATCAGCGAAGAGCCTGGCCTTGCTGACCCTTTGCTTGGCGGGGGGTGGGGGACCTTCAGCTAGGGGTGGGGGACCCTCCGTGGACAGGCTAAAATGGGAAAGTGGGGGGGAGGTGCCTGTGGAGCAACCGGGGGGGGAGCAACCGCTCATGGCACCACCATGCCAACCCCTGGATCATGTGTCCCCATTCTGGGGTAATCCTTGGCCCTGAACATTTGCCCCAATGACAACCCATACCCCCACCGACTGCTGAGGCCTCTGGCCATGCTGTTGAAGGCTATTGCTGCTAGGGAATTGGCAATCATGGTTAGGTGAGCACTTCCCATGGATGGACGTGCCATGTAGCATGTGGGAGTCATTGCCTAGCACCCCACTCAGACTGTGATGCTGGACACTGTACTTGAACACTGCGGGAGGCAACACCCCATACGCAACAGCCAACATCCGAGGGGTGGGACACAGCTCGGGGGGGACAGGTCTACGGCCGGAGGGTGGGTGAGCACCACAGGGACGGGACCAGCAGCCGGTCCAAATGACATTACAAGCGGGTGTCCGGGGTACAGGGTCTGGGGTCCATTGCGACCGTAGTGCGTGGATAGGGTGTTCCAGGTGGGGAGGGTGTGGAATCAAAGGGGGAAAGGACGGTCCCGGGGTGGAAGCCACTGCTGTTTGTCAGTCTAGCACCCTCTTCCAATTTCATACAGATATTGAACGCTATGGCAGGTATATTGAATGCAGAAGTTGCCCTAGTGATGCTGTTGCTAGTGTGGGCGGCCAGACGACAGAGACGGCGACGGCGGCAGCAGCGTCTGAAGATGCTCGAGGCGGCGGCCCATGTGCCGGACCCCACCCCACACCCTGAGGTCCCGGCCGGCCATCAGGTCAGGGAGGGACCCAGAGAGGGAGACCCGCAATGGCCCAGGGTGTACAGGCATCACTAGCTGTTCTAACAGATGACGGACAGCGCGTGCCGCAGGAGGCTCCGCCTCAACAAGGAGACGGTGCAACACCTGTGCCATATCTTCACGGACTAGGCACCATATGGAGATGGAGGAGGACACCTGCTCCTTGTGGCCCTGAACTTTTATGATGTGGGATCATTCCAGGGCTGTGTGGCATCTCTAAAGCCACAGCTCACAGTCCACAGGTGCATCCAACAGTTCACAAATGCCCTATATGCCCGGGTGGAAAACTATATCATCTTTGACATGGACAGGCTTAGCAGGATGCCTAGGCAGCAGATTTCTCCACCATTGCCAGGATGTCCCAGGTCCAGGGGGTCATAGATTCCACACATGTTGCCCTGCGCTCACCTGGCCACCTGGGGGTGTCCTATGTTGACAGAAAGGGGTTCCAGTTTTCCTAGTTTCCCAATGGCCTGCTCGGTCACTGTTAACTTCATTATCGTGACTTCTGCCCATTTTGAGTGAGAGTCCACAATCACTAAGAATGCGTGGCCCTCCAGTGGACCATCCTCATTGATGTGGATTCTCTGCCATGGCTCTGTCAGCTATTCCCACAGATGTAATGATTGTGATGGTGAAGTTTTACTTAGTTTTGCACAAGATTGGCATTGCTCAACTTTCTCTTAAATTTGAGCATTTAATTCTGGCCACCAAAAATAACTGCACACCAATTCCTTCATCCTTACCACACCAGGATGACCCTCATGCAGTTGGTTAAGGACCCTACTACGCAAGCACAGAGGAATAATCACATGGATTCCCCATATTAGAATTCTATTCTGTACTGTCAACTCAGCTCTTCGTGTGATGTAGGGCTTGAGGTCTGGATTTTTCCCATGAACGTTTGACAGAGTTCCTTTTCAGACCAGGTTCATCACTTTTCCCATCACTGGATCCCTTCGTGTCAATTTTTGAACTTAAGATAAAGTCACAGGTTATTATCCACAAGCGAGAAATACAAAATATCGACAAAAGTTTCTCCAGGGTCATGCTTGACCTGTAATGACAATCATGATAAAGCATCAGTGAGCATTGCTGCCTCACTGAGCCAGGGACCCGGGTTCAATTCCAGCCTTGAGTGACTGCCTGCGTGGAGTTTGCATAAGACCATAAGACATAGGAGCGGAAGTAAGGCCATTCGGCCCATCGAGTCCACTCCACCATTCAATCATGGCTGATTTCAGCTCCATTTACCCGCTCACTCTCGATAGCCCTTAATTCCTCGAGAAATCAAGAATTTATTAACTTCTGTCTTAAAGACACTCAACGTCCCAGCCTCCACCGCCCTCTGTGGCAATGAATTCCACAGACCCACCACTCTCTGGCTGAAGAAATTTCTCCTCATCTCTGTTCTAAAGTGACACCCTTTTATTCTAAGGCTGTGCCCCCGGGTCCTAGTCTCCCCTGCTAATGGAAACAACTTTCCTACGTCCACCCTATCTAAGCCATTCATTATCTTGTAAATTTCTATTAGATCTCCCCTCAACCTCCTAAACTCCAATGAATATAATCCCAGGATCCTCAGACGTTCATCGTATGTTAGGCCTACCATTCCTGGGATCATCCGTGTGAATCTCCGCTGGACCCGCTCCAGTGCCAGTATGTCCTTCCTGAGGTGTGGGGCCCAAAATTGCTCACAGTATTCTAAATGGGGCCTAACTAGTGCTTTATAAAGCTTCAGAAGTACATCCCTGCTTTTATATTCCAAGCCTCTTAAGATAAATGACAACATTGCATTTGCTTTCTTAATTACGGACTCAACCTGCAAGTTTACCTTTAGAGAATCCTGGACTAGGACTCCCAAGTCCCTTTGCACTTCAGCATTATGAATTTTGTCACCGCTTAGAAAATAGTCCATGCCTCTATTCTTTTTTCCAAAGTACAAGACCTCACACTTGCCCACGTTGAATTTCATCAGCCATTTCTTGGACCACTCTCCTAAACTGTCTAAATCTTTCTGCAGCCTCCCCACCTCCTCAATACTACCTGCCCCTCCATCTATCTTTGTATCATCGGCAAACGTAGCCAGAATGCCCCCAGTCCCGTCATCTAGATTGTTGATATATAAAGAGAACAGCTGTGGCCCCAACACTGAACCCTGCGGGACACCACTCGTCACCGGTTGCCATTCCGGAAAAGAACCTTTTATCCCAACTCTCTGCCTTCTGCCTGACAGCCAATCGTCAATCCATGTTAGTGCCTTGCCTCGAATACCATGGGCCCTTATTTTACTCAGCAGTCTCCCCTGAGGCACCTTATCAAAGGCCTTTTGGAAGTCAAGATAGATAACATCCATTGGCTCTCCTTGGTCTAACCTATTTGTTATCTCTTCAAAGAACTCTAACAGGTTTGTCAGGCACGACCTCCCCTTACTAAATCCATGCTAACTTGTCCTAATCCGACCCTGCACTTCCAAGAATTTCTCATCCTTAACGATGGATTCTAGAATCTTGCCAATAACCGAGGTTAGGCTAATTGGCCTATAATTTTCCATCTTTTTTCTTGTTCCCTTCTTAAACAGGGGGGTTACAACAGCGATTTTCCAATCCTCTGGGACTTTCCCTGACTCCAGTGACTTTTGAAAGATCATAACTAACGCCTCCACTATTTCTTCAGCTATCTCCTTTAGAACTCTAGGATGTAGCCCAGAGATTTATCAATTTTAAGACCTCTTAGTTTCTCTAGCACTTTCTCCTTTGTGATGGCTACCATATTCAACTCTGCCCCCTGACTCTCCTGAATTGTTGGGATATTACTCATGTCTTCTACTGTGAAGACTGACACAAAGTACTTATTTAGTTCCTCAGCTATTTCCTTGTCTCCCATCATTAGATTACCAGTGTCATTTTGGAGCGGCCCAATGTCAACTTTTGCCTCCCGTTTGTTTTTAATGTATTTAAAGAAACTTTTACTATCATTCCTAATGTTATTGGCTAGCCTACCTTCATATTTGATCCTCTCCTTCCTTATTTCTCTCTTTGTTATCCTCTGTTTGTTTTTGTAGCCTTCCCAATCTTCTGACTTCCCACTACTCTTTGCCACATTATAGGCTTTCTCTTTTGCTTTGATGCATTCCCTGACTTCCTTTGTCAGCCATGGCTGCCTAATCCCCCCTCTGATAACCTTTCTTTTCTTTGGGATGAACCTCTGTACTGTGTCCTCAATTACTCCCAGAAACTCCTGCCATTGCTGTTCTACTGTCTTTCCCACTAGGCTCTGCTCCCAGTTGATTTTTGTCAGTTCCTCCCTCATGCCCCTGTAGTTACCTTTATTTAACTGTAACACCTTTACATCTGATTCTACCTTCTTTCTTTCAAATTGCAGACAGAAATCTACCATATTATGATCACTGCCTCCTAAGTGTTCCCTTACTTTAAGATCTTTTATCAAGTCTGGCTCATTACATAATGCTAAGTCCAGAATGGCCTGTTCCCTCGTGGGCTCCATCACAAGCTGTTCCAAAAAAAACCCCTGTAAACATTCAATGAATTCCCTTTCTTTGGGTCCACTGGCAACATTATTTACCCAGTCCACCTGCATATTGAAGTCCCCCATGATCACTGTGACCTTGCCTGTCTGACATGCCCTTTCTATTTCGTGGTGCATTTTGTGTCTCTGGTCCTGACCACTGTAAGGAGGCCTGTACATAACTCCCATTATGTTTTTTTTGCCTTTGTGGTTCCTCAACTCTACCCACACGGACTCCACATCATCTGACCCTATGTTGTTTAGTGCTATTGATTTAATTTCATTCCTAATTAACAAGGCAACCCCGCCCGTTGTGCCCATCTCTCTGTCTTTTCGATAGGTTGTGAATCCCTGGATGTTTAAATGCCAATCCTGAACCCCCTGCAACCACGTCTCTGTGATGCCTACCACATGCATGTTCTCCCCGTGTCCGCATGTGTTTCTTTCAGGTGCTCCGGTTTCTTCGCACAGTCCAAAGATGTGCAGGTTAGGTGGCTTGACCATCCTAAATTGCCCATTAGGGTCCAGGGATGTGCAAGTTGGATAAGGGTTGGATATGGGGTGGACGCCTGGTTGGGGTGCTCTTTCTGAGGGTCAGTGTGGGCTCGATGGGCCAAGTAGCCTCTTTTTTCACTGTAGTGATCAGCATTTGCATGCTGCTGAGACATGCGATACTGGATATTGTAAGTGTGTGCTGGCAATGTCAATGCCCATCTTTGCAATCTACTAGCTGCAAAAGAAGATATACCTTTATACTGCCCACAGATTGCGGTCAAGAGTTGATCAAAAAGTTAAAATGCGTCCATACAGAACCTTCTTACACCAAAAATGATGCTCAAACTTCTTTTTCTAGCTGGGCATAATTCATTTCTGTGCTAGTAAGAGTGTGTGAAGTAAATGCTATTGGTTACTCCACTCCTGAAGGCAGTTATGTGCGGGACGACTGCACCAACCCCATAGGGTGAAGCATGGTAAGCTAATTATAATTTCATTTTGGATTATAATGAACAAATAGCTCTGACTTCAATAAAGCTTTTTTCACTTCAGTGTATACATTCTCACATTCGCCTGACCAGTTCCCTGTCTGTTTGGCACACAGTAATGTGTGAAAGGCTTCACTCATGCTGCTAAATTCGGCACAAATTTACAATAATAATTTATCAATTCTAAAAATGGCTTTAATTGTGTTACATTTTGAGGATGTTGTGCTTCTAAGGTTGCTGACACATTCTTCAGTTCTTTGTGTAAACCGCCTTTGTCGATGACATGATCAAGGTAATTTATAAATGACTTGGAAAATGTCACACTTTTCCTTCTTAACTCTCTGATTGGGGCTCTGTATCTGCTTCAGGGTAACTTCCAGATTCATCAAGTGTTCCTGTTCACTCAAACCGGTGATGAGTATGTCATCTAAATATTACCTGGCCAGGGTTTAGAGAACCCCAAAGTATATCATGGCGTTTATCTGACCCATACCTTTTAATAGATTTTAGTTATGGGGAGCACAAGAGCCCACTTTACAGGTGTGGTGCAACAGAGAGCTAATGTACTTTTAAATTAAAACAATGTTTATTCTATGAATCCAGTTAACATTTTTAAACACACACAGTAAACATCTTAGCAACTATCAACTAAAATACCCTCCCCAAAGAATACAGTACTCTATAAGTAACCCTTAATCTTTCCTTGCATCATCCATAAGATAAATACCCTCTTCAACACCGACATCCGGTTTAAATTCTCTACTGAGAGCAGTTATCACTTTTAAATTAGTAAGTGATTTGAAGACATTCCTTTCATGCAGAAAAAAATCAGAATTACACCTGGTTTTGCTGGATAGAGCTCCCAATCTGCAAAATAAAACTAAGCACACTCTGTAGCTGCTAGCTCAAAGCAAAAGTAAAACAGACAGACAGCCCAGCTCCACTCACACTCTGACATCACTGCAGCTATTTGATAAACACCCATTTCTTAAAGGTACATCCACTGCAGCTATTTGATAAACACACATTTTTTAAAGGTACTGTCACATGACATAAATAACATTGTACTCCATTCAACCCACTTAGAATTTGATTCATGGATTTTGAAAAAGAGCAGGTGCAGATGCTATTCCAAAAGGAAGTCTTCTGTAATGAAACAGACCTTTGTGCGTTATAATGGTGAGTAGTGACTGTTATTCAACAACCACATTTATCTGCAGATACGCCTGTGAAAGATAAATTTTACTGAATTTCAGTCCTCCAGAAAGACCAGCTAATAAGTCTTCAATCGACAGCAGTAGATAATAATCTACGCACAAAACTGGCTTAATTGTAGTTTTAAAATCTCCACAAATTCTCACTGAGCCATACCGTTTTAATACAGGAACGGTTGTTGTCACCCAATTACTTGTGATAATAATAATCTTTATTAGTGTTACAAGTAGGCTTACATTAACACTGCAATGAGGTTACTGTGAAAATCCCCTAGTCGCCACACTACGGCGCCTGTTCGGATACACTGAGGGAGAATTCAGAATGTCCAATTCACCTGACAGCACACCTTTCTGCTTGCTAGCATATGGTAAGGTTCTAGCTTTGAGACATTTGGGTGTGCTGTTTGCCTTGATTTTTAGGTGTAGCTCTACTTCAGTCACAGTGCCTAGTGAATCTTCAAACACCTTCTCATACTTATTGCAAGTTGCTCTTTGAATCCACTAATTGATTGATTGTTGCCTAGTCTTAGTCAGCCACTCTACCAAATAGAGCAGGAAAATTTCCACAAACAAAGTGAAGGGGCAACTTCGTCATCTGCCCATTTGCTTCTACTTAATGCATCCGTTTAATGGTACAGCCCCTTCAGCGAACTTCCTTAGGATCACATTTGACAGTTTTAAAGGCAGATGCTTCGGCTTTTGATGATACATTATCTCAGGTATTAGCAATACTGCTGACCCCATATCCATTTCTATTTTAATTTTATGACCTTCAAGTTTTGGATGTGCTCAAAGTTGTTGTAGGCTGCCCTGCATTGACAAGACACCTAGCTTAAGCTCTTGCAGGAGCTCAGTTTTGCTTTCTTCATGAATGATCATGAGCTTCATCCATTAACTTGTAGACCACGACTAGATGATTTACTTGTGTTTTTCTTCTTGCACCTTCTTGATGTAGGAGAGGTTTTCTGAGCCCAACTTGCCTTGGCAATGTGGCCCTTCTTGCAACAGTTCTTGCACGTATACGATTGACCAACCTGTGTACAATGGTGACATGCTTGCACCTTTGCAGCCTTGTTCCCATTTTGTGGATCTTCACTCCATCCCCTATCTGCGAAGCTTCTCTCATTGCAAGCTGCATTGATGTGACAACTTCTACAGCAGTTTCCAGAGTTAAATCACTTACCAGTAAGCTGCTTCCTCTGAATAGCTTCACTGCATAATCCATAAACCAGCCAGTTTCAAAAAGTATCATTGTGTTGTACCAAAATCACTATATTTGGCTAATCTTCTTAAAGATGCTATAAACTGTAAAATGGTCTCACCTTCTTCCTGACTATATCAGTGGAATCAGAACCTTTCTGCAACCAAGAACAGTTTAGTGTTCCTGTAAAATTTTCACTAATTCACTGAAGGACTTGTCTCTTTTTTTCTGCTGGGTGAATAAGATTCTGTAGCAGCATAAACATTTTATGGTCAACTGAGCTGAGAAATATTCTGACATATATAATAATCTTTATTAGTGTTTCATGTAGGCTTACATTAACACGGCAATGAAGTAACTGTGAAAATCCCATAGTCGCCACACTCCAGCGCCTGTTCTCGTTCACCGAGGAAGAATTCAGAATGTCCAGTTCACCTAACAAGCACATTTAGGTCCTCCGGTGTCTGATTAGCTATTTAAAGCAATTGGAATCTATCTTTATATGAAATTCATGTTTCATTATCCTCATCAGGCAGCACAGTAGCACAAGTGGATAGCATTGTTGGCTTCACAGCGCCAGGGTCCCAGGTTCGATTTCCCGCAGGGCCACTGTCTGTGCGGAGTCTGCACGTTCTCCCCATGTCTGCGTGGGTTTCCTCTGGGTGCTCCTGTTTCCTCCCACAGTCCAAAGACGTGCAGATTAGGTGGTTGGCCATACTAAATTGCCCTTAGTGTGCAAAAAGGTTAGGAAGGGTTATTGGGTCATGGGGATAGGGTGGAAGTGAGGGCTTAAGTGGGTCGGTGCAGACTTGATGGGCCGAATGGCCTCCTTCTGCACTGTATGTACTATGTTCTATGTTCTAATCAAACTTATCTAAGGCGCCCATTTTTCCCGCCATTTTTGGATCCCTACTCCTAGGGTCTATACTTCTTCCCTTCTGACTGTGTAGCACAGTGGGCTAAACAGCTGGCTTGTAATGTAGAACAAGGCCAGCAGCGCGGGTTTAATTCCCGTACCGGCCTCCCCGAACAGGCTCCGGAAAGTGGTGACTAGGGGCTTTTCACAGTAACTTCATTGAAGCCTACTTGTGACAGTAAGTGATTATTATTATTATTATTATTATTAACAACCCCTTGAATAAGCAATAAGGAATTCTTTACCTTTTTTTTGCCTGAGTATATTTAGACTTTTTACCCGAGTCGTGGCCCATGCAGAATTGGCAGACTTCGAAATTCCCGTTCCCCGCAGCCCATGTAGTTTCACCATGTCCGCAGTCCCTGCAACCCAGACCTCACTTACTTCAACTTAAGGAAGTCTTCCCCGACTGACGGTCTTCTTACTCAAAGTTGCAGTAGAAAACCTTTGTTGAACATTCACATTGGCAGTGCTTTGCCCGAGGCCTGTGTGTGCGAATCCAGTCCTGAGAATCTCCCATTGCTCCCGATACTGTCCCACAATTAGTCAACGAAAATCTTCTTTTCGCCAATTTTTCTTTCTACCCCAATCCTTGTCGGCAGTTTTCTCTCCTGTTATATTTCTTTGTTGCCGCAAAGAGAAAAGCTATGTCCATGCCCACACTCTGGATTCTTGTAAGTTACAATGACAGGTTTATTAAGGATGTTACTACACATCGCATGATGCAGAACCAGCAAGAATGTATTCCCAGATACAAAGCAATTTTTCATATCTTGCTAATATTATAGAGCAAAGAGTCCTTATATATATAATGTATATCCATAATAAGCACAAGGCTGGAATATGGCAAGCACTTCCCATATCTTGCTGCCACCTCTCTCAAAAGACCACCACTGATGAAGAGTTCCAACACTGGGTCAGCTGCACTAGCTTAGCCTTTTACAAGCTACAGCAGTGAGTGTTTGACAACAAAGATCTCTGCAAGTCAAAAGAAGTTGCAGTGTACAGTTGTCGCTGTTATATTACTATTTGTGGTAATATATCGTTACTCTTTGCTTCATAATCCAGAATGGTCTGATGGTGTGATTATAAAGAAACCACCAATCTCTAACATCAACAACGCCACATCTTTCCTTTGGAGGACAACCAAACAAACATTAGTGTTATTCTTGAAACCAGCTCCACAAATATTCAGGCAAAAGCCCTGAAAAATCAGCTTTGACTTACTAGACACTGTCAGATGCCTGAAAAGTGTCTCCCCCATACATCCTGTTTTCCCAACTCTCAAATGGTCAAAGTTCCAATGGGAGAACTAAGAGAACACTTTAAAAACATACTGAAGCTCTCCTTGAAGCACGCCAACATTGATATCACTGACTACCAATTGACCCAAATGGTGGCAACTTGTCCATCACGCTGCATCACGTTTTGAATCATAACATCTTAATGATGAGGCAGAGTGGTGGCAAAGAAGGAAAGTAAAGGAAGCCATTCCTAAGCTCTGGATCCCATTGTCTCGTGGGACATCCTGCATCAAGTGTCCAAAGATCTGTGGGTCTTGTTCAGTCACGTGAAGACTCACGGAAAATTCTCGCAACCCTGAGTAAACATCATCCTTGAATCAAGGGACAGCTGATGAATAAATGCCTGTTCTAGGAGAACGCCATGTACCGAGGTTCACATAAAAGGGAACATTTTCTCAGATGGAGAAAATATGTTCATAAAATGAGGGATACTATGTATACAGAGTTTAAGTAAAAGGTTAGATATGTATACAAATTATTGTGAACAAAACATGGCTCCAAATGTATCCAAAGACTGTCGAGCAGGTGCTGCTTATGCACATCAGGCTCTCACTATTCATATGAGATGAAGACAGTGATAACTGAATCAGACTTTGTTTGGGATAAAATGTGATAGTGGATTTCTAAATTTGTTTCTGGTCATGTAGATTCAAGACTCTCTGCCTTCCTCAGATTTGAAAGTATTATGGTGCAGGTACCAGACCTCATTGCTGTTGGTTTGCAGTGATCCTGAAGCAGTATTGACCACCAAACAGCAGTTTAATGTTGCAGTGCTATTATTTGATCATGCATAAAAGTCAATGTCATTTACATATGCAGATTAATTCATTTCAAATGAGTAGCACTCAGACATTCACTTTAGGTCAGTGTAAATAGGAAAGAAAGAGAGAGAGAGAGACTTACACATGCTTAGACAATGCTTTTCATATACACACCCTGAATGATACCTGGATGATATTGCAGTTACGAAGTTTATAAGATTATGTTTTTGGACTGTGCCTTTAAATTTAAGGTAAGATAAATGAAGGGGGCCATGTGATCTGTTCCAACATCAGCCTGACAGTAGACCTGGTTGGTTGGTTTGTTAGAGATCAAAGGAAAGATTGTTTTACTGGGAAGAAGGTGCAAGGTATTTATGCTTGGAGATAATGGTAACAGCCTGTGTGTTTCTAGTGGTCTCCAAGTCCCTTTAAAGTGCTGAGAATGTCGGGCTGTAAATTGTTGTACTTTAAATTGCCCACTTAGTTCCAGGGCAAAAGATAGTTGGGATCTCAAGGATAGCTTAATCAACATTTCTATCTAGATACAAGCCCATGTGATTCTTTTTGCCATGGGGAAGGATGGAGAGGAGCCCTTGTAAAGATCGGGTCACAAGCGGACAGTATTTTGAGTCTTCCTGGATTCAGGAGAGAAAGAGAGAGAGCAGCATTAGGCCAAAGTAAATCTCTATGGTTCGTTGCACAAGAACGTGAGTGGAAACTTGCATTTAGATTAAAAAGAACAAATTAATGGGGTATTAAAATGAGACCGAAAGGTATCTAGTTTGGGTTAGGGGCGAGGTTTCGGGGAATGAAAGCCACACTGTGAAAGGCAGCTCACCAGACTGAGAAAAGAAAAGAGCAGGGGTAAACCCTTGGGAGCTAAGAATCACTTTCGATTGATTCTGGGAAAAATCAGGGGTGGGATTCTCCCAACGGGCGGCTAAGTGCCGACGCCGGAGTAAGAACGGGAGTGTTTTACTTTGGCGTCGGCACCCATTCCGGGACCCCATTCTGCGGCCCACAGGGAGCTAAGACGGCGCTGGAGCGACCTACGCCGCTCCAGCTGCTGATCACGGCCGGAACCCGGCACCGCGGGGTCCGCGCATGCACAGTTGGGTCGGCGCGACCCCGCGCCGGCTCCGACGCCAAATGGTGCAAGGGTGCAGGAGCAGGCGCAGAGGGAAGGAGGCCGGGGGGGGGGGGCAGAGAGGCCGGCCAGCCGATTAGTGGGCCCCGATCGTGGGCCAGGCCACCACGGAGGCCCCCTCCCCCCCGCCACAGGCCACCCCCGGGACCCTTCAACGCCGACATCCCGCCAGCTCAGAGGATGTTAGAACGGCGCCGGCGGGACTCGGCTTTTTGATGACGGCCGCTCGGCCCATCCAGGCCGGAGAATTGGCTCACCAGCCAGTGCCGGAGAGTCGCCGCATACCCCGATCGGTGTCGCGCCGACCACGCTGGTGCTGATTCTGTGCACTGCGATTCGCGCGGCGCCGCGCTGATTCTCCGACCCGGTGGGGGGAGATAGCCACATGAAGGACAGTGTAGAGTAAAGCTGTGATGTTTGTCTTTTTTAGTTTGGCTAAGAGTAAGAAGGGGTGGGGGTGGTGGTTGTTAATATTTTATTCTATGGTTTAAAGTATAAATTGCCTACAAAGATAGTGGGCTGGATTCTCCACTGTCGGGATTCTCCGTTGCACTGGCAACAAACCCATGCCCGAGGATTACCCGATGGCATGGAGCTGCCCACAATGGGAGAATACTGTTGCCGGTGGGACGGAGAATCCTGCCTCGTGTTTAGTCAATTGTGTTTATATAATTTGTTACAGTAAATGTCTTAAACCTTAAATCTTGATGCGGTATTCTTTCAGCTATTGGCTGGAAGTTGAAATTTATTTTTTAAAGTTATTGATGTAGACAGAGATCACAACAAAATTGATAGTAGGGTCAGTCAAAGTCGGGTAATGTTTATATTATTGGACTAGTAATCCAGAGATGAAGAATTCTAATCCTGCAATTTGAAAATTTGAATTTGGTTAAAAATTGAACAATTGTACAACTCAGATGGTTCACTGAATAGCCTTTAGGATTTTTAAAAGGAGGAAATGTCAGTAAGGGGAGGGAGGCAGAAGTTTATTTTAAGAATTACTGTTCAATCACAAAATGGGTCTGAGTGCTTGCATAAAGTGGATTAGATCATCTGTGTGAATGCAAAATGCATCCCCTCATACAAGGCATTTGGTTTTAAATGTGGGAGTGCTTTTATTGTTCAGTCTTCTTTATTGAAATAGTCACTGCCCCTCAATAACACACTGGCACAGAACTGGAGACTACCTGCATCAAAGGTTGTCCTGTGTAGCACAGAGCTGACAGTGGTACACCTGCACTTTTAATTGGTTTTTTTTTCATTCGCCTCAACCAAGGTTTTTTTTCCATTCGCCCATGGGATGTGGGTATCGCTGGCTGGACCAGCATATATTGCCCATCCGCGAGGGCATTTCCGAATCAACCACATTGCTGTGGGTCTGGAGCCACATGTAAGGCAGTGCAATAAGGACAACAGATTTCCTTGTGAACTAGATGGGTTTTTACAACAATTGACACCTTTTAGACTTTTAATTCCAGATTTTTATTGAATTTGAATTTCACCTTCTGCTATGGCAGGATTTGAACCCCGGTCTCCATAGCATGACCCTGGATTACTAGTCCAGCAATAATACCCCAATGCCGCTGCCTCCCCTGTGCGAACTAGGTAACTGTGTCCATTTATTTTTAGTACATAGTACCTTAAAGCTAAATGAGGGATCAAAATTCACCAGATGCTGCTCAATCACACAATCCTTAACCACTCATATTAATGTAATTCCAATTTTCAGACAGACTGTTTGGCCACTGCCTGCTCTGTCCCAGTATCCAAAAATGTCACTGGCAAGTCACACACCAGGACTCTTACCTGGGGCTGGCTTAGCACAGGGCTAAATCGCTGGCTTTTAAAGCAGACCAAGGCAGGCCAGCAGCGTGGTTCAATTCCCGTACCAGCCTCCCCGAACAGGCGCCAGAATGTGGCGACTAGGGGCTTTTCACATTAACTTCAGTTGAAGCCTACTTGTGACAATAAGCGATTTTCATTTCATTTTTCATTTGCATTTCATTTCTGCTGCAGCCAACCGGGGCCACTTGCAATGCGCAGTCAAGTGAGCGGTGCCATAATGCCCATTGCCCTCCAGTTGATTGGTACCAGTTGCAACATCTAGCGCTGTGGTGTATGTTTCTGTATGATTCTGCAGAATCTTGCTCCCTGACTACGTGGCTTTTTGTGCGTGTGTTACAATGGAGGAACATCCTTTTACTTCTGTCATCAAAAACAATTGCAGTCAAACTTTTACTGCTTTCCAGAGAGAACACCTGGGCACTTATGAAATGTGATTTCATTTTTGGCTGAGGGTGAGTATGACCCCAGGTCATGCCAACACCAGGCGGGGTTACCGCAGCAGTTGAGTGTTAGCCCTGCGCATTGTGCTACTATAGGGTTGGGACTGGATGATGTACCCTTGATTCCGGTGGGTCCCAGCACACTCCTGTGAAGGTGGCAACTGGATTCTGAAGCCCACATTCTTGAGGGTGAGGGTCACTTAGCTGCTTTGATCACTTGTCTAAATTGGATCCCGGGAAGCCAGCATTACTGCTACCCCCCCACCCCCCTATCTTCCTTCTCCAGGAAGCAGTAGTAGGGCCACTGGAACCTGGATCTACAATTCTAATGATGCGATAAGGGATTAATATCAGGGTCTGGCTGAGACACTAAGCTCCCGGAATCCCAGCGCCAGTACAAACATACCTAAAATACTCTCACACACAGGGTATAAGGCCGATCATATCAGGCATAAAGTTAACAGTCCCGGCTTCACGCAGACTGTCCCACATTTAGTGAGGTGTCCACATTCAGTGGCTGAGTAGCTGTCACAGAAATAGATAGGCAAGCGCTCGCATTCACATTGAGAGTCTCCCACTCACTCAGCCTCTCTCTCTGACACACACACCCACATCCAGACTCACTGTTACACTCAGTTGCTCTGCCCAGCCTCTCTCACTCTCTGGAGTCACTCACGGTGAAGGCGGGTTCCCAGCCACTTGGCTGCCTTGCCCAGAACAGGCTCAGTCACCGGCTCCATGCACGGCTCCCCCCACCCCAGCCTCCTAACCCCCCGGCACGGAACAAGGAGCAAAACAACCTCTGCACCAGAAGGACTTTAATCTGTTCCCAAAAGCCAACAAGTTGCAGCCGGACCGGGCTCCGCGGACATGCTGCCCTGGTCTCTCTGGATCCCTGCAATCCTTTGTATCTGTCAAGCGGGTGAGTGGCCACGTCCGCGCTCTCTGCATCTTTCTGGCTCATTTTTGAAAACGAGTAAAAGTCACATTTCCTATGACAGTCGCCCGGTGAGGTGTTTGGGGGGTGGGGGGGGGGGGGCTTTAGAACACGGTTCTCGAGGCGCAACAGAAAAGGGTCAGCGCGCAGACAGGCAGAAAGTGCAATGGCAATGTTGCAAATCCAGGCTGCAGCCGAACCTACACTGAACCTTTATTTTAGCATTATTTCCTGAGCTGTGATGCTGGTGGCTGGCGATTGACACTCCGGATTGTGTGTGTGGGCATGGGGATATGTGTGGACACGGCCGAATGGGCAATCCCCTTGCCCAGTTTCAACGAGAAGGGAGGTGAACCGAGGGGGGCATCAGTAATTACCCCTTGGAATTGGGATCGATCCATGCGGTCGCGGCAGCTTTATTGCAATCTTTAAATACAGGGTGGGTGGGAATATTTTAAGGGATTGGGTTTTTTATTAAAGAGTTATTTTGGTCCTGCAGTTTCTGTAAGACTGCAACACAGCGTCTGTCTCCATATCCACGTAAGACCTCACCTTTTTTTATTATTGAACATGCCCAAGCCAACCTTCTATGGCCAGCAATGGGAGGCAGTTCCCATCGCTTTGCCTCTTAAAGAGCAAATATATAATGGGTTTAATCTGTAACTGGATGAATAATATTTTGAAATTGACAAATTGGTGCAAGCTGGCAGGATCCAACACAGGTCTCATACAATGCTCAGCAACAGAGAAGGTATTTGTCACAGTCGTTGTCCCGTCCCATTCTGTTGCAAACCTCAGTCCCCTCGGCACCTCTTTGTTCCTCATTCGATTCTGTTGTCAGCGTCTGTTAAGGACAGTTGATTACTCTGGGGCTGTTCTTCATGGGTGTTGAAAGCAGCCATGAAGGAGAGCGAATGAGAGAACAAAGAAAAGTCCGCACAGATTTTTTTTAAAGGAGATGGAATATTGTAATGGGGGGGGGGGGGGTGACTGCTGTTGGACAAACTCTGTTCTCCGTCAGTGCTACAAATCTCACAAGTGTATGGTTGACCCGGGCCTTTTTGACCGAGACTGTAGGCCACACATTAAACAAACCATTTGTGCAGTCAGCTGTGTAGCTACTCATCCCAGTGCTCTATTTTCTCAAGCCAAGCTTGGAGCAAAATGATTGGAGGTTTGGTGGTGGTGGTGGGGGGGGGGGGGGGGGGGGCGTGATGCTGGGTTGGTAAAGGAAGAAAAACTGGCAGGTGGCGAGTGAACTCTGCTGACCCATATTCTTTCACCTCTGCCGTTTGAGTTCAAACCCAGCCCAGACGGTGATGTCCTTTCTGAGAAATAATGGTCCTGTGTGAGTTTGGCCTGAGCAGTTCCTTGTGAATTCAAGGGCAGACTGATGATGACTCAATTCAGCATTAGTTCTTGAGTGCACTCTTGAAATTGTAGGTCACAGTCAGACCCACCATTCCGGTCTTTCTCCTGACCAAGTTAACTGAGTAAAATATGCATGAAGAACGGTTGGCAATGTGTGTTCAAAGTCTCTTCAGAGAGTCAAATATTGTTTCAACTCATCCGTATGACTAATGCTGTGTCATTTGTATTTTGTAAGACAGTTGGATGTTTTCTAGGATGAGGTTTCATACTTTAACTATTTATGCGCGAATGCAAAATACGAGGTAGTGCCAAAAGTCATCAACAACTGAAAATGTGCGCAAAAATCCGACAGCGGAGTGATGACTGTAATGTGATAAGTTTATTTGAATCGCTGCAACTATATAGAGTTACTTAAGGCATTTGTAGTTTCCTTATGGTTTACATATATGGCAGAAATGAAGAGAACGAAAAGGACCGTCAGTTCCAGACTGCTGTCCAAAATTACTCTAATCTCTCTTCTTTCCATCCTATTGCTAATTCTGTAGAAGTTTATTTCTGCTCTGATGGTGGTGTTTTATAGAAGGTAGCATTAAATGAAAAATCCAGATCTTCAATTAGCTGCTAGAACACCAACACACCTTTTTGCTTCAGTTGTCCACCTTTCTGCTCTCAGGGCCGATGAGGAATCACACTCTTCAGGCTGACTGTGGCACTATTTAACCTAGTTGGATTACTGTTCAAAAGATATGCAGTAGAAAACGGGAACATAGGATTTAGAAGCAGGAATTGGCCATTTGGCCTTCAAACCGGCTGCGCCATCCAATATGATCATGGCTGATCCAGTTGCGGTCTCAACGCTTTTCTGTCTGCAACCCCCCACCCCCGTCCCGTCCCCTTAACACTCAACTCCCTTATCTTTCAACCTCTATTTTGAATAAATTAAACGGCCTCCATTGCTGTCTGGGAAGAGAATTCCATAGATCCAACAATTTTCTGGGAGAAAATATTTATTCTTATCTTAGTCTTAAAAGGGAAGCCTCTTATTCTTAAACTGTGTCCCCTGGTTCTAATTTTCCAAACACGTAGCATGGCAGCACAGTGGTTAGCACTGTTGCTTCACAGCACCAAGGTTCCAGGTTCCATTCCTGGCTTGGTTCACTGGTTGTGTGGAGTCTGCACGTTCTCCCCGTGTCTGCGTGGATTTCCTCCGGGTGCTCCGGTTTCCTCCCACAAGTCCCGAAAGATGTGCTGTAGGTAATTTGGGCATTCTGAATTCTCCCTCCGTGTACCCGAACAGGCGCCAGAATGTGGCGACTAGGGGATTTTCACAGTAACTTCATTGCAATATAAGCCTACTTGACAATATACATTATTATTATTATAAGTGGAAACATCTTCCTGGTATCTGCCCGACTAAATCCCCCTGCTGTGATGAATACATAACTGAACTTATTTATGCTAAATGTATTCATTTGCCATTTCTTCCCAAAAGAAATCTAAACTATTTAATTGTGTTTTGATACATATTGAATGGTCAATCTTAATTTTCATTGAAAATCCAGGAAAGATAAACTGGTTTCCATTTGAACAGAAACATTGTAATACTTCTTTGTATTTGGTTTCTGACCAGGAAAATTGCATTCTTTTTCATTCTTTCTATTTTTCCTTCTAAACTTGTGCTTCTCATGCAAGATTTAATCCTTGCTTTTGGCCCTGCAAATGTTTTGTCGTCTTTCTCATTATTTTTATTTGTAACCTATTTTGGATTACACTTGTCATAAAAAGCAGTGGCTTTTTGCAAGCACATCTCAAGTGCTTGGAAGCCATTAGCAATAGATAACAGAGGCTTGGCCATTTCAAACAAATGTTCTGCTGGATCTTGTGAGCTGCAGTGAAGTCCAGAGTGGAACCAGTGAGATGAAGACCGATAGCTTGCAGGCCTTTTATAATAGTCAACGAGGCCAAGATGGTTAGAAGATGGGACTGAAACCTCCACTGATTGTAAATGAGATAATTCCCCAGCCACAGTGTCATTCAGGGCTGCCTCAATAGACATCTGAGTTGACCATCTGAAATCTCCAAAGAGATTGACTTCAACCCACATGGGTAGTGATACAGCTCACTAGAAAATAGGCAAGAGGTTCTGAGAAAAGTAGTCCTTTCTTCTCTCCTATTTCTGCAGCAGCAACCGCTATGGTTTTCTGAAACCTTCAGCTGACTAAACTTTCTTGTTATGGAGTCATCGCATCTTTATGGCACGGAAGGAGGCCACCAGCCCATTTGAGTCTGGACATTTTTCCAACCTCAAAGTGACGAGTAACAGTTCAAGGGAAGTTGTAACAAATCTCTAGCTTTGTTTTTTTGAAGCTGTGTTGCCTTTCATTATTTTTCTTTATTAGCTGCCAAGACATTCACAATGGGCCCTGTCGATGACACATTTTTCAATTTTACTCGCTTTTCTCTGGGGAGCACCTGAAACACTGCTCAGCCCTGTGACATTCCACAACAGTGCAACTGAGGTTTAGATCGCATGAACGAGGGGTGAATGAAAACCCTCCTTCTTTATGCTTCGCTCCTGGTGTTCTCTATGCCACCTTGCTGCTCAAGATGTTCTCCTTATATATACATATATAAAGAAAATTCCAGACTTTCAAACTCAGTTGAACCGAGGTCCAATCAGTTTTGGAACAAAAATTCCCATTCTTCACAGACCCAATTAATGTTTTACTGATGGTCACAGGACAATCGCTGCCTGTACTTTTAATTAAGACAATAAATACGTGCTTTGATACTTTTTAAAAAACCTTGCATTCCTTTTGGTGACCGGAACAGATTGTATCTCTGTCCCTCTCTTCTTGTCTCTTCATCTTTGTCAGATCACTGCATTGAAAACATTGCAAGCCTGATGTGTTCAAAAACACACAACACAGTGTCATAAACTTCATTACCATTTTACTTGTGGATGATGTTCTGTTGAAAACAATGCTCCATGTTTCCGCCACGCTAAATAATTCCAAATGGTTTATTGGAAAGACTATTTCAAAATAACACAGAGAAATGTAAGGTGATGCATATTGTTCATGAAAATCTATTATTTTAAACCATGGAATTTTATTTGTTAGTGAGATAGTTCTAAAATAAAGTGAGTTTGATGACTTATTCAATGTTGAAACCTTTAACATATTGCAATACAGCAATTGCAAAGATTAATTTTATAAAGTGGAGAATCTATAGAAATGAAGCGAGTCCTAGAACTTGATACCGAGACTCTATAAAACATTGATGAGACCACTACTGGAATATGGTTTTCAGTTTCTGGTTACTGTATAGTTATAAAATAGAAGGCATTGAGCCATTGGATAGGATTCAAAGAAAGACACGCTGGGCTGTTAGATTGATGAGTAGAATAGCTAAAGGAGCTCAACTTGTTTTTGTGCGGGGAGGATCTCAGCTTTTTGCAATAATAATGGGAATTGAAAGAGAAAATATGAAAAGCTTCTTTGTGTAGGACCAACAGAAAAATACTAGGGATGTGATTAGCAGTTGATGAAAATTTAAGCTTTTTGTAACTTCAAGGCTAACCCCTTCACATTCAGGTTTGCTAACTTGCGAAGGTAAATAAATTGCAACTTGGCTCAATGAACAATGGCATTTTGAGACCTGGGTATACAATTGGAAGTAGGGGATGTAACAGGACAAAGAGGAGAATTGTCCATACAGATCAAGTGTGTGAAGCCAACTGGGAAAACAGTTTTACCTTTTCGCAGTCTACCATTCTGTTTATCTTCAGATGTAATGGTGCTAAAAAAATGAAAGTACTAAGGTTTTAAAAAGTCCTTTTCAGCTCTTCACATAAATGTTCTGTTAATTGTTGTTAATTAATAAATTGATATGAGGATGTTGTAATACACAAAAAGCCAAATTCCCGATGATGGAAATCACATCAAAGGTCTGTCTTTTTCAATAATGCGGTTATTTTCTCTTCCTCCTTTAGTTTGTTTTCTTTTATTCCCTGGCTGAGGGTGATCACTCCTGTTTTGAATTATTGAAATTTTGATGAATTAGCTAATCTTCCAGGGTGGTGGGACTTTGCTTTATTTTCACTTGGGTGGAGAGGTTAAGAATGATCAGTTCCTATCTGATTGCTGCCCAGATCTCTTGGAGCAAGTATGTGCGTTGACTGAGGATTAGGTTCTGATTTGATGGTGTACACAATTGAATAGTTCCGCGAGGGCCACTTGGCTCCTGACCTCATTACAGCCTTGGCCCAAATGCAGACAAAAGAGCTGAACTCGAGAGGGGTGCTGAGAGCAACTGCTCTTGATATCAAAACAACACTTGATTGAGTGTAGTGTCAAGAATCCCTGGCAAAATTGAAGTCACTGCGAATCAGGGGTAAAATTTCCATTGGTTGGTGTCACATGCAGCACAAAAAAAGATGGTTGTGGATCTTGGAGGTCAATCAGGTCAGCCCCAGGACATTGCAACAGAAGTTTCTCAGAGTAGCTCCCTTGGTTCAGCCATCTTTAGTTGCTTCATCGATGACCTTCCCTCCATCATAATGTCACAAATTTTCCAATCAGCATCAGACTGCTTTGTCCAGTGCCTCAGACAGAAAACTACCCACTAAGCTGGGTTTGATTTTTCTGGCCAAAGCTTTGATCCACAGTGCAGAGGAACCCCCCCCCCCCCCCCCCCCCCCCTCAGCACAGGAATCCATGCAGAGAGCAGAGGAGAGAATCAGCACAGCAACCATACCCTCTTTTTATGGCATTAGCTGCTGTATTCTGGTAAGTCCTTTAAAGATCACAAAACTTTTCAGTGTATGATTGAATGGTGAGTGTGTAAGTGGGTAGGGTGAGTGGGGTAAGGGGGCAGATTGTCAGGTGGGTAAAATGGTAGGGTACAGGTGGGTAGGTTGGCAGGTGGTTCAGGTGGGTAGATGGGTAAGTGTGTAGGTGGGTTGGGAAGTAGTCAGTAGGAGATCCTAGTCCAGTCAGCTTTGGGGGCTGGGCCATTTGCCTGGATGAGTACAGCTCCAAAAACACGCATGCAGCTTGACACCACCCAAGCCAAAGCAGTCCACTTGATTGGCATCCCATCTAGCAACTTAAACATTCAATTTCTCTACCACATAGTGCAAGCAGTATATACCACATCCAAGATGCCCTGCAATAACTCACTAAGGCTCCTTCAACAGCACGTTCCAAACCCATGACCATTATCACCTAGAAGCACAAGGGCAGCAGACCCACATGGAAACAGCGCCTGTAAACCTCCCATCAAATCACATACCATCCTGATTGTGTACTATATTGCAGTTCCTTTATTGCCTTGGGATCAAAGATCTGAAACTCCATTCCCAGCAACACTTCTTTAGAAGTATTGGGCGGGATTTTCTCATTTATTTTCATGTTGTCTCGAGCAGAAAATAGAGGACAACCTGCCAAATGCCTTGCTGTCTATTCCTGACAGATTTTCAAGCGCGTTGAAAAATAAATGGTGGGTCATGACATCATGCTGGTGGAGGCACAATCGTGGCATGTGATAAATCAGGACACTCTTTTTAAAGGGATCCCGAATATGAAAAAATAAATCAACGCCCTCCCCCCTTCCACAGAAATGGACTCCCCTCCCCACTCCGTAGAGCTCACCAATGGAACCCCTCCCCCGGCAGTGTTTTGATTTTTGATTTGAATTGATTTATTATTGTCACATGTATTAGTATACAGTGAAAAGTATTGTTTCTTGCATGCTGTACAAACAATGCATAACATACATAGGGAATGAAGGAGAGACTGCTGAATATAATGTTACAGTTATAGCAAGGTATAGAGAAAAGATCAACTTAATACGTGGTTGGTCCATTCAAAAGTCTGATGGCAGTAGGGAAGAAGCTGTTCTTGAGTCGGTTGGTACGTGACCTCAAACTTTGGTATCTTTTTCCTGACGGAAGAAGGTGGAAGAGAGTCTGTCTGGGGTGCGTGGGGTCCTTAATTATGCTGGCTGTATATCTGTCCACTTGCACTGGTGCCAGGCATGACCCTCTTTCTCCCTGGGGACTGTACTTACCAGTGCATCCCAGGCAGGTTCTCTTCACCAGCACCCATTTTTCAGGATCTGTTTTAAGTCCCACCGACGTGACATTGGGGGGTGGGGGGGGGGGGGGGGGTTGGAATACAGCCAGGAAGCCTGCTAATGATATTTAAATATATGGTAATGGGGTTCCTGACCTTTCATGTTGTGAACCTCAAAATGTCATTGGCGAGGGGAGAGGGGACATCTGAACAGGAAATCCTGCCGACGTATAAGCTGTTTGGGGACTCCTGCTGGATTGTCTGCCAACACTGACATTCCCGCCCATTGAAAACAGGGGCGGAAAGTTCCGGCCAATACCTTTTGTGCGTGACGTTGAACAGAGTCTGAAGGTCCCTTCAGATGGATGTAAATGTTCCGGTGGTGTTGTAGCCCACATTGACCCATTAACCACCACCCCCAAATGGACTTTCTAGTTATTTACCTCATTATTTGTTTGTGGAATCTTGCTGTGGGCAAATTGGCTGCTGGTTTTCCTACATTACAACAGTGCCTACATCAGAGAAGTACTTGTTGAAACTGCTTTGAGATGTTCTGGAGTTACATTAGGCACTGTACGAAAGAAGCTTTCTTGCATTGTATTTAGCAATGCTGCATGTCACAAATGCTGCAAGGATGTAATGGCATATGGCTGCACTGTCTGTATAAACATAAGTTTCCAGAAGTAGTCATCATCATATCATAGAATCCCTGTGCAGGAGGCCATTCAACCCATCGAGTCTGCACCCACCCTCTGAAAGAGCACTCTGCATCGTTACACTCTCCCAACCTATCATTCAACTAATTATTGCTGCGTTGTTAAATGACACACTCTCCGTTGGCAGCATACTCTTTGAAACATGCTTAAACCTCTCTCCAAACTCTCTGTTGCTACTGTCAAGGCAACCATTGGATATGACTGTCCAACTGTGAAATGAAAGTTTCCCCCCCTTTTTGAAGACATTAACCAAAATGAGCTAATAGAATTTCTTGCACAAAAACATTAATTCAGTTGTACAAAATAATTTGATGAAGTTAACATTGTCCTTGCTGATGCAATTTATTCTTATTCAGGGGCCTTGGTGGGCACAATAATACATTTAACTGTAAATCCATTACTTATATGAACTTCAATTATGTATGATAGTAAGGAAGCTGTGAAATTATCCAGTTGAACTGAAGCTGGAAAATTAGACTGAAAAGTCATTTAACATAAATTGAAGTGGGATTATGAGCGGGAAACAATGCAGTTTGTCAACTTTACAAAACCAAATTGTATTAGATCAGTTAAAAGTCACAACCAGCAGGACAAAATGCTTAATATTTTTGTAAGGAACTGTCTCTTGCATGCAGAACATTAAATGCAGAGTTAATATTCATTTCCGAAACAAACCTTCTGGAGAATTCATCAGGACAGAGTTCAAGTTCATAGATCATAGAATTTGCAGTGCAGAAGGAGGCCATTCGGCCCGTTGAGTCTGCACCGGCCCTTGGAAAGAGCACCCTACCCAAGGTCAACACCTCCACCCTATCTCCATAACCCAGTAGCCCCACCCAACACAAAGGGCAATTTTGGACACTAAGGGCAATTTATCATGGCCAATCCACCTAACCTGCACATCTTTGGACTGTGGAAGGAAACCGGAGCACCCGGAGGAAACCCACGCACACACGGGGAGGATGTGCAGACTCCGCACAGACAGTGACCCAAGCCGGAATCGAACCTGGGATCCTGGACCTGTGAACAAATTGTGTTATCCACAATGCTACTGTGCTGCCCCTGGCATCCAATGGCATCCTAGTTGCCCAATGGCATCCTAGTATAAATTCTCCCCAACGTTCTGCGCTCACACTAACTGCCCTGAGATATCATTCCTTGGTACAATTGCCTCCAGAGGTACTCTACTGACAGACTGTACACTCAAAAGAAAGTAATTTCATATGCAATCACTGTGAGTAGGGAAAGACTTAAAAACACGAGGGTAATGTATGCCCACGACTAATGTCTAACATTTTTATGCATTACTTAAACAAAACAACAGGGTCAAATCGTGCAGTGTGATATAAACTTCTACTTTTAAAAAATCAGACGTGGAAATTAGACCTGAATTTGTTAACAAAAGTGAAATAAATGCGAACAACACAAAGACTTCAGTTGAAATGCAAGATTCTGTTAATTAAATAGGCTCTAGCATATTTAAATTTGCACTTGATAGTACTCTTGTAGTTTCACATCAAAATTGCAGCTTGGAAGGACACTTAACTGTAAGATCTCCGCAATATAATTTTTGTCCTGCACATACATTGAGGATTGCATTTGGCAAAGTCCAATCTGATTGGCTGTTTTTTTTTTTGCTGCTTACTCCTTCTCCTCCTCCTGGCTGGGTTAATACATGGAGTGAGTCTGGGAGACTACTTTTACCCATTAACTGTATTGTTCTGACTTGTGGGTGCTTGTACTTGCTCATTGACCTATCTATAGAAAAATAATGCAATTGCTGACTTATAGGACAAAGACATTTGAAAAGAATAATAGTCTGTGGGGAGATTTGATTGTTTTCAGCAGGGTTTTGGAGCAACTTTGAATGAACTGAAATATCAGAGCCATTTTTTTCACAACTTCTGACAAGTCCTCAATCTTTTGTATCAGCAATATATAATCTCGACAACTGTTGCCACACTGTTTCTCTCAGAGGGGGAGGACTAGATTTAACATTTTTTTTCCCTTCATGATAGTAGTACATTTCTTTCCCTTCAGCTGCTAGTTCAGCTTTGTTGTGGAGAAGCAGGCAGACTGGAGTATTCCCAGGCGCCTTCACTGGGGAACCATAACATTGATGGGGCTTTTGTCAGAGGTAATCTGACTGTGACAGTGAATTTGCCACTGATTTGCCCAAGCACATCTTCCATGGAGAGGAACAATGTCTCCACGTGAAATACAGTACCCAATTAGAAAGTGTAGTGACCTCCTTACCATGGGAATGGTTACAGAACACATACTTTTCATTCACTTGGAAAATTAATCGATTTTTCGGCATGACACAACACTAAACGTGGGGACTGTTGCTAAGCCTATAATCATTTCCCGAATTGTGTGTTTTAGGATTGTATTTGTCAGGAAATCTGACATTGCTTTCTTTGGCGTTTCACACATATATATTATATATGCGTTACTGTTTGACTGAACCATCATATGTTTAACTAGACTTGTACCACCAGTAGTGCTTCAGACAGTTCCACCCTGTCCTCTTCTCTTTCCCACCTAGTCAATAGTAGTTCCAGAAACTTACATCAATACAACTGTCCTGTTCTATTTAAATCAACCAGTTCCGCCTTCTTCGTTCTCGTGGCCCACTCACCAATGTACCACCTCTGCTTCCCAGTGGAGATAAGTCAAGCACGTTTCTTTTGTTATTAATCAATGTAAATGCATAAACAGCAGCAACCATCCCGGGAAGAAGAAGGATTGTTCAACAAAGTGCTTTTTCAGTGCAACATCATAAAATGGTGCCGAATAATGAATGAAGGGCGCTGCACTATGCTACTGCTGGAATCGCTACCTGTGCTTGTTTTTATCCTTTCTAACTTGGCCTGTGTATTTGTTGCTAGACCCAACATTACACTTTTGCCCTTTTATTATTAAAGTATGCTTTTTACACCTGACTATTATTTTATTTTGAGTCTAGTAAACGGATGTACTCAGTCTTTCTCAATTGCCAATATAAATTCATCTGGTTTCAGGCTGTTTGTGGATCATGTTTAATCCATCAGAGCCACAAATAGAGGAAGTTAAATGATTGTGATACTAGTCAAGTATCACACATACCATTAGTATTGATTTTATATTATTTTACAAATACAATTTACAAATATAAATCAAAAAGTCATATATTGTAGAGGAAGCAATATAACCATATGTTCAAGCATTAGAATAAATTATTCCTACATTGTGGAAAAAGGTTGTTAAATAAATCATAAACTTTTAATAAATCACCATGGATTAAATTCATGTTTAGTTTTGTACCTTTGAAAAATCATCACTGTCATCAAAATTGATGATGGCTAATTCATGAAAGTGAATGAAAATTTAAGCAAATTCTTTGGCATTTATACTTTAATTTGCATGGTAATAATGATACAGATGGGTATTAACCTGTATCCATGTTCATTTAAATAGCAAAAGATTCCACTAAAATTCAGAGGCAAAATAACTGGTTCAAAGATTCCATGTTTTCATTTTTTTAAATTAATTCATGGAATGTGGACTTCACTGGCTAGGCCAGCACACTAATTGCCCTTGAGAAGTTGGTAATGAGCAGCCTTCTTGAAACCTCTGCAGTCCATGTGGTGTAGGTACACCCACAGTGCTGTTAGGGAGGGAGTTTAGGATTTTGACTCAATTACAGTGAAGGAACAGCGATATGTTTCCAAGTCAGGATAGTGAGTGGCTTGGAGGGGAACTTCCAGGTGGTGGGGTTCCCAGGTATCTGCTGCCCTTGTTCTTCTAGATGGTCGTAGCTGTGGGATTGGAAGGTGCTGTAGGAGGAGTCTTGGTGAGTTCACAACCTCATTACCTTCACCTCATCAGATTTGCAATACCTCTGATCAGTGCTGCAATTCATCCCGATTATCTCACGAGCAGGACATTCAGAATTTTAAAATATGTGTTCCTATCTTGATTTGTAATGTAACTTGAAGTTATTTATTAAACAAATGAAGCCACAGCATTCACTATATACAAATGACTCCCAGAGAATGAAGCATCTAAGCCAACGAGCAACAAAAAATACTCAAATAAATGTTTACCTTATATTTATTCGAAATTAACCAAGCACGCAACAAGAGTTACATTGAGCCGCTGGTGTGGAACCAAATTTGATTTAGTACTTTCCAGAGTAAATTGAGGTGCGAATATCTAGTTTCATGGTTCATGTGTTTTAAAATATAACTTTTTAAAATTAAAGTTTTAGTTGCAGTAAATGGGAGTCTGGTTGAGAAACTGGCGTAAATGCAATTAAAACAAGCTTGGAGTCTATTACATATTGCACACCACTAATTTCCTTTGAGTAAGTGGGCCATGTTTGCTTAAGAGGTTAACAGTTGGAAAGATAAGCACATAAAACAACAGGCGGGCTTATTTAGCTGAAGAACTGGGGATAGGATTTCTGCAATTCTTGCCGTAAGAACAGTCTATAGAGATGTTTTTGTTTTGGGTTAGAGCTCAATTAGTTTTAAAGTATTCAAAATCTGAAGTGTTGTAAAATCCATTTCTTTCATCACATCAGCAAAATAATTTGATTTGAGGGGTAGTTAATCCATACGTTTGAGGAGAACCCAGAGCATGCTTCATCTTTGTGGTTATGGGTAGAGCATAGGGCTGTTCTCCGATTTTGGTTTATTTGGGTGTTTACTGAGAGACTACTTTTAGTTGCAGCTTGAACCTCAGGTGTGCTGTTTGCAACTCATTGAGCGAAGATAGCCAAAATAAATGACAGTTAGTTACGACTACATGGCAAGCATAAAAAAACTAACCTCATCATTCACTCCGTGGAATGTGGGTAAGGCTTAATCTCAGTTTGACTTTTGTGAGGGAAGAGAAGCTAGGGGGTTGCCTAGTTTGATAGAAGAGGAGAAATCTGCAGGGGTCTTCAGAGAGTCTTATGGCAAAAAAAAGCAGTCGGCAGATGAGCTTGGAAATATTGGGAAGGCAATCAGAACTGAGAATTTGTTCTAGCGTTGCAGAGTTCACAAGATCACTTGTTAAATATGAATGAGGAAGGTTATTTGGATCCTGCAGTATAAGCATGGCCTTTGGTAACTTTGATAATCATTTTTAGTGTGTTCTTATATTTTGTGCACTTTTGTGGTGCACAAGACATGCATTAATATTCGGGTTGATTTCAAAAGCGGGTACAATATATATAATACCAATCTGTTCCCCTGAGAACAAAGACGGTTAAAATTAGGTTTGATAGAATCATAGAATTGACAGTGCAGAAGGAGGCCATTCAGCCCATTGAGTCTGCACCGGAAAGAGCACCCTACCCAAACCCACGCCGCCGCCCTATCCCCGTAACCCCACCTAACATTTTGGACACTAAGGGACAATTTAGCATGGCCAAACCACCTAACCTGCACATCTTTGGACTGTGGGAGGAAACCGGAGCACCCAGAGGAAACCCACGGAGGCAAGGGGAGGAAGAGCAAACTCCACACAGACAGCCTCATAATCTTTACAAAGTATGCAGTTGAAGTGCCGTAATCTAGAGGATTACCATCCAAGAGCTGGAGAGTGGAATTGGGCTGGATGGCTCCTTGTCAGTTGGCACAGAGACAATGAGCTGAATGTCCTCCTGTTCTGTAAATTTATATGCATCGATAATTCCATCCTTTTTTGCCTGGCCTGGCTGCAGCCCACGCTGCAAGCCTGGTGAGTCACCAGATGAAGATCCCAACTCTATACCAGCTTCTAACTTACAGAACATGCAAAGCCTGTATCTGAGCTGGTAGTTGTGAGTGTCAAATCAAGTGATGGCACTTTTATATCAGTGGTATGGTGTTGTTGTCACTCTTCCTCCTGATGCTGCTTGTGGTTGGCCAGGAAGCAGTTATTGGCTGCTTGAAAGCAGAAAATCCGAAGAGATTTGTGGTATGGGAAGGAGGAAGGATAGAGTAGAAAGCAAGAGGTCCAAGGTCACACCACCAGCAGATTGCACTTCATGACAGGTAGCAGGTGATGTTGAGGCAGGAGCGTAGGTGTGAAGCTGGAAGCATTGGGAGGTGCAGAAGGTTGAAGTGGCACATCTGAATGTTATGCTGAATCCTGACTGCTCGAGTTTTCTGATGGGTGCATTGGGCAATGTGAGAGATTGCTGGTTTGTGAGAATCCTTTGAAGGTACATTTGTTGAACAAGAGTTCATTGAGCTTGTTGCAGAGCCACTGCCAGCTCCTTAGGACCAGACTCTGAGAACTGACCTCCTGTTTCTCGCCTCCACGCCATGGAAACATGGCCTCTCCTCTTGTGTCGACCTCCACCACTAAGACCTCCAGCGCTGGCATCTGTGAACCTCAAAACCATCTATTTTTCCTGATGCACAATCCATTCAGCTTCTCCTTGCAGCCAATTGCAGTACTGGCAGTCAGCAGCAGATTCCTTCCATTGCGTCTAGCTCCCCTTTTAAGAGGAGAACAGGCTGCCTTTAAGATTTGTTGGCTAGCTGGAGCGTGTATGATTCTCACACACACTGCTAGACCTCCCATTGAACATTCAGCAGCCAATAATGTAGATCACGTTCGGCTGAACACGACAAACAGGCAAATGAAGGACAGCAAAAGGATCGAGTGCAGTCTGCCCCAACGGGACTGGATCAAAAATCCCCCAAACCTGAGGTAATATTATTCAATACAAGAAAAATAAAATACTTTCTCAGGTCCAAAGTTAAAGGAATGTTTTGTGCATGAAAAGATGTGCCCTCATTGCACCCTTTAAATTGTTTGGCTAGAGTTTGAATCAATAAAGCAAGAGTGAAATCTGCATTACAGATTCAGGTCATAGACATCCATTTCATTTAAGACAGGTGTTATAAATGTCAACGCCATTATTTTCATAATCAGATTGAAACAAGTTGCAAGTCTAATATTTTTATGCTATCAGTCGTGAACTTGATGGCAGCATACTAAAAATTGAAAACCTTTTATAATGTTCAGTGCAAGTAATGTGAACTGCTGGCAGAACAGATTTCCATCCTTGATGGCTGATAGAATCTGCTTTTGGGTAACTATTTATACTCACCTGCACTGAGAGGCAATATAAATTGTGGCAGCTTGGCCAAATTGATGGCAGTCTTGCCTGAGTCAACATCTCAGGGCTCGGGCACATAATCTTAGCTGATAGTCCAGTACAATATTCAGGATTGCTGTATTTTTGGAGATACTGACCTTTGGATGAGACATTAAAACAATTCAAGTAAATAATAAAGATCGCACCAAGGTATTTGGTAAAGAGTAGGGTGGTTCCTGGTCATGTGGCCAGCATTTCCCGCTGAACCAGCATTACCAAAAACAGTCAATCATAGAATTTGCAGTGTAGAAGGAGACCATTCGGCCCATCGAGAATGCACCGGCTCTTGGAAAGAGCACCCTACGCCTCCACCCTATTCCCATAACCCAGTAACCCCACCTTACCTATTTGGTCACTAAGAGCAATTTATCATGGCCAATCCACCTAACCTGCACATCTTTGGACTGTGGGAGGAAACCGGAGCACCCGGAGGAAACCCACGCAGGCACAGGGAGAACGTGCAGACTCCGCACAGACAGTGACCCAGCAGGGAATCAAACCTGGGACCCTGGAGCTGTGAAGCAACTGTGCTAACCACTGTGCTACCGTGCTGCCCTAAATCTTCTCCTTCTTATGGAGTGATCTTGTTGCTGTCCAATAACTTTTCTGTTTGTCTAGACAGCAATGACTGACTGCTTTCAAAGTACTTTGAGGTATATCAGATGTGATCAGGTGCTATGAAAACACAACTCTGCCTTCCTTTCAGTTATTTTCACTGTATCTGGAGTCTTTTTTGCCAAAAGAGAATGCACTTTTTTGTTTGCACACTAATGGTGAGATGGGAGATGTCAGCACTTGTCTGGTTTAATTAGGTACATGGGGTTGTAATAGTGAATGCTGTTTCCGAGCCTCATTAAATAGAAGGAGAATGTGGTGACACAGCAGCTTGTTACTATAGCATACCATCTCCTGTATTAATTAGGCTGCTTCACATTATTGGTGGGCAAGTGCTTTCCAATTCATCATAACGTTGAGATGTAAGATAATGGGATGAAGCTGCTCAGATTTTCCCTGTAGGAAGTCATTTTAAAGTTTAATTAACCAAAAAATTATTTAACGTTAAATCGGAAAGTCTCAATTGTTCATAAACTGCTGATTGACCTTGGATCTATTATGTTTATTCACCGATGAATCTAAGAAACAACATGGAGAGGCTATTTAACATAAGAGATACTCTTTTTTTAAATAATCTTTATTGTCACAAGTAGGCTTACATTAACACTGCAATGAAGTTCCTGTGAAAAGCCCCTAGTCGCCAAACTCCGGCGCCTGTTCAGGTACACAGAGGGAGAATTCCGAATGTCCAAATTACCTAACACGCATCTTTGGGAGGAAACCGGAGCACCCGGAGGAAACCCACACAGACACGGGGAGAACGTGCAGACTCCACACAGACAGTGACCCAAGCCAGGAATCGAACCTGGGACCCTGGTGCTGTGAAGCAACAGTGCTAACCACTGTGCTACCATGCTGCCCCTCTCTTGAGGGAAGTGTGAGAGCAGAGAGCCTAATGGGTTACATAATAATAATTCACAGAAGGAAGCAAGAGGCGATGGCACAATGGTATTGTTGCTGGGCTAGTAGAATTTGAACCCAGCATAATGCTCTGAATATCTGGGTTCAAATTCCATCATGGCAGGTAGTAAAATTAAAAGCCTAATGAAGACCAGGAAATCATTGTCAATTGCTTTAAAAACCCATCTGATTCACTTAGGGAAGGAAATCTGCCATCCTTACCTGGTCTGGCCTACATGTAATCCAGACCTACAGTAATGAGGTTGACTCTTAAATAGCCTAGCAAGCCACTCAAATCAAGGGTTGGACATTTGTCAGCAACATAACAACCCATTTCCACCCAGTGCAGAGAGGTAAAGGGACAGAGGATGTTCTCCCCGTGTACCTTCTCCTGGGCCTATCCAAAGTTGCCATAAGCTGATCCAGGCAGCGGGCGACCGAGGAGGTAATCTGACCTGACTGTCTGTCCCTCTACTGTGGTTACATTCACGGCAGGTTGTCCCTAGAGAGGGAGTATACAGTGTCCACGGACATCATCGAGGTCTTCTGTGCCCAGTGGGCACCGCAATGTTTGGAGTGCTTTATCGACTCTTTTAATCACTTTTTGTTTTAACTTTCACTTGCTCTTTGTTTTTGTTTCAGGCAATATCCCTTTAAGAGCTGCCCCTATATTTTGTCCCTCAGTTTGTTTAATTTAGTTGAATTGTTATCCATAAAAATAGTTGGGATGACAATTCACCCAAAGAGCCCACAGCTGTGCTGGCTGTGCTGGATTCTCCGTTGTTAGTCCTCCCTGTTACCGCTGCTAGGGAGGACGGAGAGTATGGCGCTGAGCCAAATCTCCCATTCTCTGCAGCGGGACAGGGGAATCCTGCTGCCGTGAACAGACGGAGAATCCCACCCACTAGTGAACTGCAGTGTCTCTCACTCTTGCCTCTGTCTTTCTCTCATTCTCTCTGCCTCACTATTTCATACATTCTCCCTCATTATTTAGCACTCTCACTATCTCGCACACTGTCCCGCTCATTATGCTTCCTTTCGCTCCCTTGCCACATCTCTCTCTCTATCTCTCTCGCTCACCCAGGAACTCTTGAATAATGTAAGTTTGCAAGGAGCTGTGTTGAATACAGAGTCAGAGTCTTGTGTCCACAATGATCTTGTAAATATGTGGAGGAAGTTACTTTGGCACTGAGCCTTGGTAAAATCCACTTGCTTCTGAAAGCACACAATACATGTTTTGCATGCAGATGAACCAATTCTGGCTAAACTCAATTTCACGATTTCTGCCTTATGTGGCTAGGGTCTGTTATTTCAAGCTTAATTATACCCCGTGCTCTTTGTATTATATTAAACCTCAATAGTCTAGTAAATGCCTCATTGTAGCATAGAATAATGCTTGCTTTAATTAACCTTCTGATCATGTATTGATATCCAAGTTATATTTATTTTTGATGCATATAATAAATCTTAGAATGAGATTATAAAACGGGATAATCTGGAGAATAAGCCCGAAACAGTAAAGCTAAAACAGTTTTTAGGCATTGCTGTTTTCCCTGAGTATATTAGTTACTTTATAAAACATACTAATTTATGCCCTGTGATATTACTTATGACACATTGGATGGTGTGTAGGAGTAACATATTATATAATAGATAACGTATAATTTAACTAAAGCACAGCTGTGTTCAGCAAAAGTTTAAATATTATTTAGTCAGGAAAGTTTCCAGATTGAAATAATCTTGCCAGTTTAAGGTTGCAGTGCATTATTGTCCTGCATTTTAAGATTGTTCTTTTTCTGTTACAAACTATGATGTCCAGAGTGTGACATTGTGCACATTACATTCTCCAGTTTTAATATATTTATTAATTTCCCTGTGTGTCTGCTTCATCTGTTCCAATTTTAGTTCCCCACCCCTGCCCCGCCTTCCTCCCCATCCTCGCGTTTACGATGGTGTCAACATTTAGCCTCAGGATCAGAGAATCCCACTCAGGGTAACTCTATGGGTCTGGTGCTGGGATATCTTTGGGGGAGGACAGGTGATCTTTGGAATTGTTCAAAGTAGGCATAAATGTGTGTTCAAAGTGCATAAACCCATTACTGGCAAGTTCATTTGGAACTGTCAACAGACCTGTCAAAGTCAACTGACAAAACTGTCAGAAGGACCTATCAAAGGGACCCGTCAAATAGAGCTATCTAGGAATTTGAAAGTTCTGCCCTTTAAATCATTGTAAAGAAACTGGAGTGTTTAAAAACAAAATCACTCTGTCCACATAAGACTGAGGGTTTCCATTAATGGATTAGGGCTGCATGACTGATTTCACAATCTTTATCACAGTTGGCCTGCTAGTTCATGGTTTGATTGGCAACTATACGTGGCTGTAGACTATTTGATGTGGGACAATGAATTCCAATTTCTGTTTTATAAGGGATTGTGAATTTGAATGAAAATTTTCTTCACAGAATTATAGAATTGCTACGGCTCAGGAGGAGGTCATTCGGCCCATCGTGTCTGCATCAGCTCTCCAAATGAGCATGATGACTTAGTACCATTCTCCTGCCTTTGCCCCGCACTCTTGCACATTATTTCTATTCAAATAACCATCTCATGGCTCTTGAATGCCTTGATTGAATTTGCCTCCACCACACCTCCAGACAGTGCATTCCAGACCTGAATAACTTGCCCTATACATGCTGCCTTTCAGGCCCCATCCCTTTCAGACCCTGACAAACTGGCAGTGTCAGGTTGTCAGTGCCAGGGTGCAATGACTGCCATAATCCCGACCCTGGGACTACAATATCCCCCAAGCCTTGCGGCATGGGCGGCCCATCTGGTCTCCATTTGTGGAGACCAGTAGTGATACCCGCCGGCATCTTGTCATGCCGGGATGGGTGGGAACATAGCATGTTCCCAGAAGATTTGGCATGAACCTGATTAGTTCAGCTGGGATGGCCTGTGAACATCGCAAACAGTTTTGCGCCTGGCGCAAATCCCATTTCAGGCCTCCCAGTATTTTCCCGACCTAACGGGATTAGTGCCCATTGCAAAGCGGCCGGAAAACCACCCCCATTATCTCTCTATGTTCTTCCTACCAAAATGCATAACCTCACATTTCTCCACACTGAACTTTATCTGCCATTCCACCAATCTGCCTATGCAGTTTACAATACTTCCAATTTCTGTGTCATCCGTAAATTTTGAAACAGTCCCCAGCACACCAAGATCTAGATCATTATTAATATATATCAGGAAAAGCAAGGGTTCAAACACTGACCCCTCGGGAAACACCACTACAAATCTTCCTCCAGCCTGAAAAATATCCATTGACCATTGCTTTCTGCTTCCTATTATCCTGCCAATTTGCATCCATATTGCTACCGTCTATGTCTCTATAAAGGCTTTATTTAGTTGCAGTGGTGTAAATGTGGTAAATGTTTTTTATGAATGCGTGGTTTTTTTTCAATATGGTTAAGTATGTATGGGTTGGCAGAGGGGAGAAGTGTGAGGTCATGCATTTTGGGAGGAAGAACATGGAGAGACAATGGGAGCGATTTTCCGGCTGCATTGCGTCTGGCACAAATCCCGCTATGTCGACAAAATTCTGGGAGAGGCCTGATACTTGATTTCACCAGTTTGCAAATGTTCGCGATCCCTCTTAGCAGACATAATCAGTTTCACACCCACCAAAGGTGTGAACCTGATTACTACTCATTTAAATATCTTTTAATATTCAAAATTGGCTATGGGTGGATCTAGGGCCATAGTGGGCATAGGGGCTATAAAGGATCATGGTGGTGGGTGGAGGGCACAGGTTGACATGGGGGTTTAAAGGGCTGAGTGTTATATTTCACATTTAAATTTGGTGCCTACGACCACTAGAAGGATTCCTGGTCTCCGTATTGTTTAACTTTGCATTACAACCATTTTCTCGGGTGTGGTTTTCCTTTAAAATCCCAAAAGGGGCTGGTTTAGCACACTGGGCTAAATCGCTGGCTTTGAAAGCAGACCAAGGCAGGCCAGCAGCACGGTTCAATTCCCGTACCAGCCTCCCCGAACAGGCGCCGGAAGGTGGCAACAAGGGGCTTTTCACATTAACTTCATTTGAAGCCTACTTGTGACAATAAGCGATTTTCATTTCATTTTTCATTTTCAAAATCATTCCAAAAATGACAAATAATAGGTGGTTCAAAGTGTAATCTTGAGGGCAGTACTTACTGCTGCTGTCAATAGTTGGTTTAAAAGTTTTAATTGGAAAATAGTGTCAGATAAAGACATATTATGATCATGTGATACTAGATTTAAGAAAGAACTAAAATCCTGTGACCCATTTTGTAGAAGGTGCATTTTATTTCAGTTAGATAATTTACTGGTTTGTGTGTCTTGTTGAAAATTTATATTTCTCATTCTTTTCAATTTTTAACACTATCCACTACTTGCGTCAATATGCTTTGGTTGGTAAACACTTGGCTCTAAGTCAGAAGGTTATGAGTCAATCTCCATTTCAGATTTTGAGTGCAAAAGCCAAGTATCACATAAGTGCAGGAGAACAGCATTGTCACAGCAACTGATTTTTTTAGCTAATAACTCTCATGCCGTTAGTCAGTAGAATCTGCGAACTTGCCACTCAAGCTGTGCTCCATGAGGTCTGATTCATTTCAATAATCAGGTTAAAACCAGGCTTTATGCCCCAAATGGCCTGCCTGAAACGGACTGAGGCAATATTCACGGGAAATATTACACTGTCTCACTGGCATAGCTACATAGCTAGCGAGGAATTCGGAAGGTTTTGTGAAGACAAAAGAGGAAGAGAAATCAGGGCAACTGGCCCAAACCTTGCTTGTATAGTTGGGTTCCTAACCCCACAAAAAACATTTACCTGTGAAGGGCTACACACCTTACCGGTCAGGATTCAAAATTGCAACTGCACAGTCTGATTGTTGAGATAACTTTACGGTGCTCGCTTTTCATGTATGTATGAGATTTCTGCCAGTGTCACGTGGGACCAAGAAATCATGCCCAAGAAAGTGGCACCATTTTAAAAGGTCCTAGTAAAAGAGAGGTAAGTTTTCAGCTTGAACTTAAAACCCATTTCGTCCACTTGAGGCACCATAGGCAGTTAACGTTTCCCCTATTCAACGATGACTCCGTTTGCCAATTCCAGTGAATGTTTAACATGCTGGGACACTATTCCAAGAAAAACAAATATTTTGTGTAGTTTGGAGATGTATTCCTTTCTAAATCAACAATACTAAAAAGGTCATTTGTCTCATCAATATCATTGGGCTGGATTCTCTGGTTCCTTAGCCAGATGTTTCTTGGCGGCGCGCCCTTCACCTGGAAAGCTTGCCAGGGTCAGTGGTGGGAAACCTTGGTTGGCACTTACTGAGGTGCACCCCATTGCTGTACTCAACGTTTTAACCAAATTCCTGAGGTTTGGCTGTTTAAAACACCATTGGGCTTTACTGTGAAGCTTTGGTTGTGGGAACCCAATGTAATGTTTCCAAGTACGTAGATGATACAAAGCTAGGCAAGAATGTGAGCTGTGTGGAAGATATAAAGCAGCTACAGGGTGTTTTGGGCAGGCATAGTAAGTGGGTAAGAGCTTGGGGGATGGAATATAATGTGGAAAAATGTGAGGTAATCTGTTCCTTGGGCAGAGGAACAGGTGTGCAGAATATTTCCTAAATGATAATAAGTTAGAAAGTATCAATGCTAAAAGGGACCCGAGTGCCCTTGTCCATAAGTCACTGAAGGTTAGTAGGCAGGTGCAGCAAGCGTTTAGGAAGGCTAATGGAATGTTGACCTTTATCGCAAGAGGATTTGCGTGCAGGAGTAGTGAGATCTTGCTTTAATTGTGTAGAAGCTTAGGTTAGACCACACCTGGAGTACTGAATGCAGTTTTGGTCCCCTGACCTCAGAAAGGATATTATTGCCATAGGGGAAGTGCAATGAAGGTTGACCAGACTTGTTCTGAAGATGGCGAGACTGTCTTATGAAGAGAGACTGGGCAAATTGGGCCTGTATTCTCTAGAGTTTCAAAGAATGAGAGGTGATCTCTTTGAAACCTACAAAACACTTAAAGGAATAGACAGGGGAGATGCAGGTAAGATGTTTCCCTTGGTTGAGGAGTCTAAAATCAGGGACACAATTTTAAAATAAGGGGGAACCACTTAGGACTGAGATGAGGAAACATTTTGCACAGAGGGTTGCGGAAACTCAGTCATTGAGTATGTTTAAGGTAGGGATTGATGGATTTCTGATTAACAATAATGTAAAGGGTTAGGGGGATGGGGATAGTGTGTGTAAAAGGCATTGAAGTGGCCGATCAACAATGGTGGTATTGAATGACGGAGCAGGCTCAATGGGCTGATTGGCATACTCCTGTTCCTATGTTCCTAGCTTCCATAAGGAGATGAAGACCTAATAATCCTTCACAGTATTTGATAAAGTTGTCATTTGCCTGGTCAATGTGAAAAACAATCTGAATTAAATGGGTTAAGTTTTAGGCATAGCCTAAGGTGATTATACTGATGTAGCTCACAACACACTTCCTCAAATCTTAATTTAATTCCACTTTGTAAACAGCAATTATGAGCAAAAACGCTTTATGATGATGCCATGGAAATTTTATTGCTTTGTGATGGCATTTATGCAGAACATTTGACCTTGCTTGACACATCTTGAAATGCACGCACAAAATGCTTGACAGTTTCTGGTCGCTGGGAAAAAAGGTAATGACTTTCAATTATTTAAGGATCATAGAACTGTGTCTTCCAACAAACAATGCTGACTAACCTCAGGCGTGGCTACCACAGAAACAACATTTTAACCAGACGTACTATTTTACTCACGCAAAACAGATACTTGACTATTTGCATACTCACTTAACAAACATGTGACGAAATGAAATCTTCTTCTTGAGTGATTTTCATTCACAACTATGATTGTCCACCTAAGAAACATTATGTTACTGGCCATGGGTTCTGTGGGTTCCTGCATGGCTGATGCCTCCATTCCTCGAGCCACATCTTCGACCGCATTCCTGGCAGGTGTTTCCAGGAGGTGGGATCGGTCCTTGGACTCACGATCACTGGCATTCCTTTTTCCTTAACCAAGGAAGTAAACCATCAAAACTCGCTCGCCTACTCAGCATTCAAAAATATGTGGGCATATGAACATTCAAATCACATGCTTAGCAAGGACGTCCTAACCATTTTTTACTTGTTAATCAGAATTATCTACGTGTGGTTATATGGCCGGTGTGTTGAACAATAATGTTTTAGCATTTATCCCATCATCCCTGGAGTCTCCAAAAATTGAGTCCAACCTCACTCCAGCATATAGCCTGGCTAACATCCAGTGAAGTAAAAACATCAAATGCAGGAATTCTGAAAAAGAAGTACTGATATGACTGTCAAATATCTATATTTGAGAAGAGCTTCGCACACTGGATGTTTCAAATCTCCGCCAATGGCGGTCAATGAGACACCAAAGAATCCACTTTGTGCATACTCAAACCATGCCAAATACGCTGAGGTGAGTAGGAAGCATGACCACACACCCAGGGCGGGATTCTCCCATCCCGCGGCAGAGTGTCCACGCCGTCGTAAACGTTTTACGACGGAGTGGACGGGCCGCTGCCAGGAGTAATTCTGGCCCCTACAGGGGGCCAGCACGGTGCTGGAGCGGTTCACGGCGCTCCAGCTGCCGATCCCAGCGCGAACTGTGCGCCGCGGGATCCGGGATCCACAGGTGCCGGCGCGTAGGAAAAGAGGCCGGCCCGCCGATTGGCAGGCCCCGATCGCGGGCCAGGAGGCATCGGAGTCCCCGGAGTCGGAGCCCCCCCCCCCACAGGTCGACACCTGACCCTTGCACACAGAGTTTCCGCCGGCTGCGAGCAGGTGTGGACGGCGCCGGTGGGACTCAGCGTTTTAACTGCGCCCATCCCGGGCCAAGAATTGGCGGACCAGCCACGTAGAGCGGCTCACGACCCGAGCCGTGGCAAATACGGCGGAGAATCACGTACCGGCGCCGAAGCGGCGTAGCCCAGTCGCGGGGATTCTCCGGCCCGGCCCCAGGCTGAGAGAATCCCACCCTCAGTACCTGCTGATGTGACCTTAGTTATTAACCGAGATGCAGCTCATGTGCCTTGCGCAAGGTGAGACCACAACCGTGAACAGCATTTTGCATTATCCATTTACCTCCATGGTCCACTTTCAGGAGTGTGCGACACATGCATCATACAATGCTGCCACGAACCTTGGCTCCCTTACAAACCACATCCTCTGCCACCTTGACCACAAAGGCTTCCAATATAGTGCAGAGAGTACACAAGTGCTCTTCACTGGATTATACATGGCAACTTGACCTGAGAATCCTCCATGTAGTTGATTTGTGTGATAATGACATGCAGATGACTGCCCTGCACCCAGCAGTCAGGTGGAGCCAGCAGCAACTGCAGGCAGTAGCCATTTTGGAGACAGTCGCTGCCTTAGCGATTTGAGCAGGCATGTCCTTGGAAGTCTATGGAGGTTGAAAGCATCGATAGACAACAGGTTTTGGTGCTGCGCTTTTGCTGGTGCTAGTTAACCCCTTCAATTTCAAGCAAAAGCAATTGTAGGGAATATTGCCAGGTCTTCACAGTGAACCCGACAAACTGTTTGGGCTCACCGGGAAAAAATGTTTAAAAATTCCAAACTCAAATAGGCGGGCTCTTTCCTTAAGGCGTTTAAATGGCAATTAATTGGCCGTGTGCATGTTTCTGACTTCCACTGTCCTCCTCACTCTTTGAAAATTCACAATTGTCCCAGCAGTGTCAGGATCCTGATGCATCTACCAGGACCACGATTTTCAAAGCCTGTTGTACCTGTACCTGATCTCACGGCTCTTTGAGAATCCGGGAACATATCGCATGAGCCACATGGGACTGAATGAATTAAGTATTGTGACCATTCTCCATTCTTGTGAGCCCCTTTTAAGGAGATGTGTTTAATTCCAGATTTTTAAAATTGAATTCAAATTTCACCATCTACCGTGGTGGATTTTGATCCTGGGACCCCGGAAGATTTCTCTGGGTCTCTGGATTACTAGCCCAGTGACAATAGCACTGTGCCACCATCACCATACTGGCTCCATTCCCCAGGGTGCTGACCGAAAAATGCTTGTTCTTCTCCCGATACAATTTGTATCTGGAAAAGGACCCAAAACTCTTCAGTATATTCATTACCAACACATATTGACCTCTGAAGGAAGCTAGTGGTCGTCAGTCATAGAGAACCCATTTGTAAATTTATCCACTGGCACATCGAGGAAAGGGAGCTCCATTTAAAAGGGGAATTTAATGCAGGACGGCCAGCTGCAGTCCAGCCAACTGACCAAGAGAAGAGGTTGGAGGCAGCCATAAAGGCCCACCTTGGTTTTGAGGGACTTCATCACAATTATAATGAAAAGATAAGACCCTCACTCCATATGCTTCAAACATGCCTCCTCCTTCCACTGCACCAAACCCCCATACCCCCTAATGGCTCCTCTGCCAGCTATTCCTCTCCACTTTCCCCCATACCCTTTATGACAAACTGTGACAGTTCCATGCCCATTGACCAACTATACACTGTAAAGTCGCCATAGTCCCAGATGACCATAAAGCTGCTTTCCCCTTCGAGGGAGGAGCTGACTGGTGGTGATTTAACTTGAGGATCACCACACCTTGGGCGAGGGACAAGGCTGATTGGATTGGATTTTGTTTATTGTCACGTGTGCCAAGGTACAGTGAAAAGTATTTTTCTGTGAGCAGCTCAACAGATCATTAAGTACATGAAAAGAAAAGGAAATAAAAGAAATATAAGAAAATACATAATAGGGCAACACAAGGTATAAAATGGAACTACATAACACCGAAGCATACAGGGGTGTTAATGAGGTCAGTCCATAAGATGGTCGTTTAGGAGTCTGATAACAGCGGGGAAGAAGCTGTTTTTGAGTCTGTTCGTACATGTTCTCAGACTTTTGTATCACCTGCCCGACGGAAGAAGTTGGAAGAGTGAGTAAGCCGGGTGAGAGGGTTTTTTGATTATGCTGCCCACTTTCCCCAGGCAGCGGGAGGTGTAAATGGAGTCAATGGATGGGAGGCAGGTTTGGGTGATGGACTGGGTGGTGTTCACGACTCTCTGAAGTTTCTTGCGGTCTTAGGCCGAGCAGTTGCCATACAGACTGTGATGCAGCCTGATAGGATGCTTTATTTGGTGCATCTGTAAAAGTTGGTAAGAGTTAATGTGGACATGCCGAATTTCCTTAGTGTCCTGAGGAAGTATAGGCGCTGTTGTGCTTTCTTGGTGTTAGCGTCGATGTGGGTGGACCAGGACAGATTTTTGGAGATGTGTACCCCTAGGAATTTGAAACTGCTACCCATCTCCACCTCGGCCCCATTGATGCTGACAGGGGTGTGTACAGTACTTTGCTTTCTGATGTCAATGACCAGCTCTTTAGTTTTGCTGGCATTGAGGGATAGATTGTTGTTGCTTCACTGCTCCACTAGGTTTTCAATTTCCCTGAGAAGGCAGGCCATCATGAATAAACTCAGCCGGTACTGGAATTGAACCCGCATTGCTGGCCATGCTCTGCATCACAAACCAGCTGTCTAGCCAAGTGAGTTAAATCAGCCCCCTCTCTACAGTATAGAACCAATGAACCCTGTAGTGACAATAGAATGTCAATTAGCTTTAGAAATGCAGTCATTCATTCATAATTTTCCACGATGTTTAGAAAACAGCATTTTTACTCCAGGGGCAATGAAAGTATCAATAATCCAGAACCTTCAAAGTATCAAATGCAGAAACTGCAAACACTCAAAACCTTTTAGTCTTGTGTAAATAAATGATGTGCAATTGCCAGCAGAAATCTGACAACCAAAGCTGTAAGTCAACCAATGTTTTCTCGGGGGCTCATGTACTTTAGTACTCCAATGGATGGTTGGATTCTCAACCAAGAATGCTTAATGAGGCTTGGTTGAGAGCCCCGAAATCCACTAGTCTGTTGGAGCTGGCAAGGCTGGGACTGCAGCATGTGGGCTTTTGACCCAAAGCAGCCTGTACCCTTTCAAAAGCCCTGGTGAAAATTAGAAAGCCCCGAAATGGGCTCGGGAATCCTCGGATGGGCTCAGGAATGCCAGAATCGGGAATCTCCAGCCACTTTTAAAGGGCTGCCAAATCCTCCCATCTTAACAAAAATCTAGGCCATAATGTGACTGTTAGATGTGACTCCAGAATTGGACGGCACTTTCTCAGCAATCCTGAGTGAGCAAAGAATTACACTAACAACCAATTTATGATTATCAACCAGGCTTGCAATGTGGCTCACTTTCACTTGCTAGAAGCTACATATATTCATACACAGGGATCTGTGCTCTGCAGGCAAAAAGAGGATGTCCAGGCATTGCACTTTTTTTTGATTAAATAAAAGAGAGGGGTACAATAGTTTCCTGGTACATTCACCATGGGAATGCCTCATCCAATCAGAATATACATGCCAACCAACCACCCCCTTTTGTCCTGCATTTTGTTGATCCCTTTGAAATTTGGAATTCTTGCATCTGTCCTGATGAGTGCATGACGAAAACTTCAATGGCATCTATTTTTATTTCAGAAATATGCATGTTCTGAATTACCAAGCAACTATTAACATGGTAATTATGGGAATGAAGTAGGACTGATACTGTAAGATGAGGCAAGGAGCCGCACTGAATCACTGGAAATGATACATCCTAAATGCTTAAGTAAAATATAACCCCTGAAGCCAGTTTGATTTCCAACTTGCAGCATGACCATAACCTGTGCAAAACCAATTCCTTCCATTTGTGGCTATGAGGGTTTTTAAAGCTGAATTTACAGTGTCCTATTTTAGCTTGATCCAGGACTTGCTAGCCTAAGAGGTTTGCCATTGATTCTGCTTACATTGTGGGAGCGATTTTCCAGCTATTCTCGCCAGCGGGAAATTCCGATCCCATACCCGTGCGCACAGGCTTCCCGGAGACAAGGGGTGCTGTCACTGGGGAATCCCATTAACAATGGCGGGGACAGTAGATCCCGCTGGCGGGCCGTCTCCACCACCTGAAAACATGCAGCGGGATGGGTAAATCCCGCTCGATATCACACCAAAGGCTATGCTTTAAAAGTAAAGCAATCTATCTTGATGAAACTAAAATTTTGTATGCAAATGTTTTACACTGGGCTGATGCTTGAATGAATAATTTAGCCAGTAAATGTCATCGATGTATGTCATGTAGATCTGTGAGCTCTGTAGGTTGTCCTTTCAATTGATATTGACAGCCAGGTCATACGTATTTGTGTATTGAATATTTTAAGCCTCCTCAGTAACACAAGCTGAGAGGGCTAGTTCACAGAGATTGACCAAGATTGATGGCCACGTAGGCCTTTTTGCTTTCTACAGTTTAACCTTCATGTGGTTGGAGTCTCAGTTTGTATTCTAAATCTCAGTTGGGCTATGCTGGAATTGCCTCCAATAGAAATGACTGCATATACTAACTGGAAATGAAGTTACATTTTCATCATTGAATGGTTCCAATCAATTCATCGGCAAGTTTTTGTACTTCAGAAAAAGGGGACTGTGAAATATGTCTAACATTTTTTATAACTTTTATAACTTAACTAAATATTTGCAGCAGGAGTCTTTGGTCCATTCAGGGGAGGATTTTTGAGGATCGGTATTGCGGGGATGGGGTGTGGGAGCAAAGTCTGATCAGCGTTTGAGATATTTTTACAAATGGTTGAATAATTTTGACAGCGCTTAGATTTTTTAAATTATTCATTCATCGCATTTGGGCATTCATTGCTGACAAGGCCTAAATTGCTGTTGAGAAATTAGAGGCGAGTCACCTTCTTGAACTGCTACAGTCCATTTAGGGGAGGCAGTGGCATAGTGGTATTGTCACTGGATGAATAAACCAGAGACCCAGAGTAATGTTCTGGGGACCCAGGTTTAAATCCCCCCCTCTGGACAGGTTCAAATCCCTCCACTCCAGATGGTGAAATTTGAATTCAATAAAAATCTGCATTTAAAAGTCTAAGGGTGACCATGAAACCATTGTGTATTGTCGTAAACGCCTATCTGATTCACTAAAGTCCTTTCGGGAAGGAAATCTGCTGTCCTTACCTGTCTGGTCTACATGTGACTCCAGACCCATGGCAACTTGGTTGACTTAACTGCCCCCTCAAGGGCAATAAATGCTGGTCCAGTTTGCGATGTCCACATCCCATGAACGAATAGAAAAAGTTGTGTAGGTACTCTCACAATGCTCTTAGGAAAATTCCAGGATTTTGATCCCGTGCGATAGAGAAGCAGGATATATTCCTAAGGCATGATTCGGAGGGGAACTTGCAAGTTATGTGATAAGGAAGTCAGCAGGTTCAAAGCTCAAATTTGAATCTTGTATAATTTTACTTTTAAATTAATAAATGATATTTCTTCAAAATGATAATTTGCACTTTCTCCCCGTGTCTGCTTGGGTTTCCTCCGGGTGTTCCGGTTTCCTCCCAAGTCCAAAGATGTGCAGGTTAGGTGGATTGGCCTTGCTAGATTGTCCCTTAGTGTCCAAAGATGTGTAGGTTAGATGGGGTCACGGGTATAGGGTGGGGGATTGGGGTTGGTAGTACACTCTTTCAGAGGACTGTGCAAACTCGATGAGCCAAATGGCCTCCTTCTTCACTGTAGGGATTCGATGATTCTATGATTCTCCAAACAAATAACCATGTAAGCTGGAACAACTATGGGCGGCACTGTAGCACAGTGGTTAGCACTGTTGCTTCACAGCACCAGAGACCTGGGGCGAAATTCTCCGGAAACGGCGCGATGTCCGCCAACTGGCGCCCAAAACGGCGCAAATCAGTCGGGCTTCGCGCCACCCCAAAGGTGCGGAAAGCTCCGCATCTTTGGGGGCCGAGCCCCAGCCTTGAGGGGCTAGGCCCGCACCGGACGAATTTACGCCCCGCCAGCTGGCGGAAAAGGCCTTTGGTGCCCCGCCAGCTGGTGCGGAAATGACATCTCCGGGCGGTGCATGCGCGGGAGCGTTAGCGGCCGCTCACGGCATCCCCGCGCATGCGCAGTGGATAGAGTCTCTTCCGAAGGCGGAAGGGAAAGATTGCCCCCACGGCACAGGCCCGCCCGCGGATCGGTGGGCCCCGATCGCGGGCCAGGCCACCGTGGGGCTACCCCCCGGGGTCAGATCGCCCCGCACCCCCCCCAAGACCCCGGAGCCCACCCGCGCCACCTTGTCCCGTCGGTAAGGTAGGTGGTTTAATCTACGCCGGCGGGACAGGCATTTTAGCGGCGGGACTTCGGCCCATCCGGGCCGGAGAATCGCGGGGGGTGGCCCGCCAACCGGCGCGCCGCGATTCCCGCCCCCACCGAATATCCGGTGGTGGAGAATTCGGCAACCGGCGGGGGCGGGATTCACGCCAGCCCCCGGCGATTCTCCGACCCGGCGGGGGGTCGGAGAATCTCGCCCCTGGATTCAATTCCCAACTTGGGTCACTGTCTGTGTGGAGTATCCACGTTCTCCCCGTGTCTGCGTGGGTTTCCTCCGGGTGCTCCCGTTTCCTCCCACAAGTCATGAAAGACGTGCTTGTTAGGTGAATTGGACATTCTGAATTCTCCCTCAGTGTACCCGAACAGGCGCCCGGAGTGTGCGGACTTGGAGATATTCACAGTAACTTTCTTGCAGTGCTAATGTAAGCCTACTTGAGACCCAAATCAAGATTATAGATTATAAAGAATGCAAAGCAGGAGAAAAGTGGAAACTTTGCAACAAAATGCGAGTGGAATCCTGCCCATTGGTAGTCCCCTTGATCCCCTTCCTGGTGGGGAGGGGGTGGGGGGGGAGGGGGGAGTGGGGGGCACATAACATTAATTGAAGCTGAAAGCTGCTGAAAGTACTACATCTAAACTTCAAGTTCAAAGACATTCAGAAGTGGAGCTTTTGAATTTCAAATATAAATTTGGGTTTCCAAACACGTAATTTGAATCTTGCGTGGTAGTTCAGAAAATAATGATTTCATATGAGAAAACAAAAATCAGAGCCTCATGGCTCCACATTTTCTATGGGCAGAATTTTATGGGCTTATCGTGGTGGGGAGTGGGGCCAGAAAATGTGGCAAACCGTTCAAAGGTCCATTGACATTGGCGGGACTGGAGATCACGCTGACAGGAGGGGCTGTCAAATTCCACCCGATGTTTGTTTCTCAAAAGACACTTGAATGAATCAGGCCAATTCAGTGACTCTAACTTAAATGGCGACCTTAATCACAGTTTTACTTGAAGATTTTAACAGGCAGAACACAAAACAATCATTAACTGAAGTAATGTTATAAACTTTGCAACTTTCTTTTTGCCCTTTCAAATTTATGATGGATTTACTGAAAGAAAGCAGTCGCATTAAGAACCTTTGCTGAATAGCTACAGAGAGATATCTCAGATAGTCACTTCAAATCACAATACAATGCAACACAGCACAGCACAAGAAAGAAATCTAAAGCAGATATGTAGATTGTAGATTAGTATTTTTCTGTGGTGACTAATGATGCCTAACTGCAATTGTTTACCCATCATGACTTAGACGCATTATTAGTGGTCAACCGCAGGAGTCAAACAATATTTGTGTTAGCCATCAATGAGATACAATTTGCCCAGTTTACAGAGTATTGGGTATTAAAAACTGTAGCATAAGGAATCTGGCATAGCACGGGTTAATGTTGAACTGGAAAACTGTACCACCCAGCATGTGATGTGAAGAGACCCATGACCTGAAGTTCGAGTCAGTTGTGGATTCGCCAGAGACCTGCGTAGAAGCAAGCTAGGCGTTTTTTTCCCTTTTAAAAAAATTTAGAGTACCCAATTATTTATTTTCCAATTAAGGGGCAATTTAGCATGGCCAGTCCACTTACATCCGTGGTGGGCAGCACGGTAGCACAATGGTTAGCATAGTTGCTTCACAGCTCCAGGGTCGCAGTTTCGATTCCCGGCTTGGGTCACTGTCTGTGCAGAGTCTGCATGTTCTCCCCGTGTCTGCGTGGATTTCCTCTGGGTTCTCTGGTTTCCTCCCAAAGTCCAAAGATGCACAGGTTAGGTGGATTGGCCATGCTAAATTGGCCTTAGGTTAGGTGCGGGTTACTGGTTTACGGGTATAGGGTGGAGGTGTGGGCTTAAGTGGGGTGCTTTTTCCAAGAGCCGGTGCAGACCTGATGGGCCGAATGGCCTCCTTCTGCACTGTAAATTCTATTATTCTACACTACACATCTTTTTGGGTGGTGTGGGTGAGACCCACGCAGACACAGGGAGAATGTGTAAACTCTGCATGGACAGTGACCCGGGAGCAGGATGGAACCCGGGTCCTCAGCGCCATGAGGTAGCAGTGCTAACCACTGCGCAAAAGTGCCGCCCTAGCATACATGGAGTTAGCTCATAGCTTGGGATAAACCCTGTAGCAGGAACTCCCTGGCTGTTCTTCGGCAGTGAGCTTCTCTGGTCCTGCCAGCAGTACACACCCGCCAGCAGGTTTCCCAGCGGGATGGGGTATTTTCAATGGGAAGTTCCATTGACAGCGATGGGAACAGAGAATCGCACCATCAGTGAATGGCGCCACCGAGAAACACGTGGCTGAGAGCCGGAGAATCCCGCCCTGTATATATGTACATAGATGTGTATTACCAATAATCACTTATGCTGCACAAGACTCAGAACCACTTTGTGCGATCTACTGAACGGACATACACCATGGGGCAAAATCCTGGAACACCCTCCCTAACAGCACAGTAGGTGTACCTACACCACATGGACTGCAGAGTTTCAAGAAGGCAGCTCACCACCAACATCTCAAGGGCAATTAGGGAGGAGCAACAAATGCTGGCCCAGCCAGCGAAGCCTGCATCCCATAAAATTTAATTTAAAAAATACAACATGGTGGCAGTTAATGGAATAACGTAGAACCTTAGAGAAGATGCATCCGAATTCCAAAAGCTGGAAAATTATAGGAGCACCTTTCTGGCCGTTCCCGCCAGTGGGATCATCCAGTCGTGCCGATGGCATCGGCAGAGGTGCGAACAATGGAAACTCCGTTGAAAGCGGCACGACCGGAAAATCCTGCCAATGGCAGGCTGCCTCTGCCACCGCAAAACACGCCATGGGGAGGAATGGGGAAATTACAACCCATAGAAGGAGATCGCCTGAAAGAAGCTTCAATACAGGATTGGAAGTAGAAAGGCAGAAGAATAAGTCTCCACTGTGAAGCTGAGGTCTCCACACGATCTCATGGCATTTCATTCTGAATGGAGAAAGGGCAGCACAATTGTAAAATTGGAAAAGACTTGGTGGGAGGAATAATAAAAGGATATCTGGCATAGTAGGGGTTAATGTGGGACTGGGAAACAGTACCGCACGACAGGCGCAATTTACATAAATGGGAACCAAGTCCCCTAGCGAGAGTGTTTAGCTGCATGTTTCCTGGCACTCACAGCGGCAAAAAACACAAAGCTATCAAAAGCCACTCGGGTCAGATACGAGGTCTCAGTGGGGAACGCGTGGCCAAGGCCACACAAAGCCTTGTTTTCTGTACTGAGGGGCTCTGCTTGCTGGGCCAGGGTATCCCGGCTTTGAACAGTCACGTTGCACCATGGCACGCTGCTTTTCGGTCGAAGCGTGGCCGTTCAATCACCCTCAGAGTGTATTGTAAAGATCTACATGACTTGAAGATGGAGTCAGTTGTGGACTGGACAGAGATCTGTATAGAAGCAAGCATGAAGCTCGGTTATAGTTTTGGCTATGCCCTGTAGTTATGTGTTACCGATAAACACTTATAGTTATATGTTATCAATAAATCAACCATACAAGACTCAGAAATTTGTGAGACCTACTGAATATAAAACATAAAACAAAAACTTGCAACAAATTCCCTTTTCTGTGAGCTTGAAATATATGTATTGCTAAATTTGAACAAAAGAATGTGATTACAATAAGTACCAATTTTTAGTTAATTTGGAAAGAATATTGCTGCTGTCATTTTTGAAGTATCTTGCATAAACTGAGGTGCTGCCAGTAAAGTCCTCAGCTGATTATGACCCATTACTACGATTTCAACACTAATTTCCTGGACACAGCTAGGAAGCTGATTGACTCTTGTGACCAACCTAATTCCCCATGCTGGTTTCAATTCATCTCGATCCACGTAGAAGCTCTAACAGCACCATGGGGTCTGTTGAACAGAAGTTTCTGTGCACAATTTTTAATGCAGCGGTTAAAAAGTTTATGTACCTCTTGCACTCCCACTTTTTAACACAAGAATTTTAAATACAGAGATTAACAACTATGTTAAAATAATTCATGCAGGAAGATGAACACTAAAAATGGTGCATAGACATAATTCCAACCTGCAGAATGTGAGTGCCATTTTTCATAAGTTAATCGTCAATCATCTCGCCATTAATGAGAAAAGGAGATTTTTTTTTAGCTTGCAATTGTAAACACAGGTGTGTCATGCAAGTATTGTTAACCAAGCACAACCAACACCTGCCGTAAACATCTCAATCCTTCATCATCTGTGTGTTACGTTGAAGACAGTTTCATGCAGAATTAGAAATGAAAGCTAAATGTCTGAAATATTTCAGTAGCATTTCAGTCACGCATGCAAATTTCTGTATCATTTCATAGAAATATCAGAAAGAGAAGCTTTGACAAACCAAATAAATAGGGTGCTAGACGGAGGGCGGGATTTTGCGACCACGCTGCACCCGGTGCGAATCCGGGTACTACAGGTGAATCCTGCGAGTATCTTAAAACAGGTTCTACGCCCGGCCAATCGCGAGTCGCCAGACTAGTTCAGCCCGACACAATCTGAACTTTGCCCTCACTAGGGTAGATCCAGATCTGCATATTCCTGGGGAAGAGTGATCATAATATGACAGAATTTTATACTGAGCTTGAGTGTGATATGGCCAGATATGAAACTAATTACGTCGGTATAAAGGTCAAGTTGGGTGAAATGGATTCGGAAATTAAATAAAACACTATCTGGTAGGCAAGCAATGACAAACATTTATAGAAATAAATCATTTGAATAAGTAATTAATATTAGTAAAAAGAAAGTACTTGAGAAGATAATGGGACTAATGGCCAACAAGTATGATCTTACTGAATGACAGAGCAACTTTGAAGGACTGTATGGATATTTCTTAGACTCTAAGACCCATAATTTCCTACTGGATTATTCTGAAATCTCCTGACATCTTTCAAACATCAAATAAAATCTCTAGTTGGCCTCAGGAACCTTTTGGGAGCTCGTCATGTTACACACAAAAGGACCTGATTTTGGAGACAGCACACTGTGCACCACATCGGCTGCAATTCTCTGGCCGTTGTGATTAAGTTTTATCACTGGCAGCACACACCCTACCCTCCGGTTTCCCACCGGCATGGGGTGGCTTCAATGCAAAATCCCACTGACAAGCAACAGGAGTAGAGAATCCTGTCACCAGCGAACTGTGCACTGCCGCGGAACACGCGACTGGGGTAGCCGGAGAATCCAGCCCATGGCATATTATTAATCCTATATTATAAATGAGTATATTATCTGGTTTGCTGTAGGTAAGGCAGCACAGTAGCACAGTGAATAGCATTGTGGATTCACAGCGCCAGGGTCCCAGGCTCGATTCCCTGCTGGGTCACTGTCTGTGCAGAGTCTGCACGTTCTCCCCGTGTCTGCGTGGGTTTCCTCCAGGTGCTCTGGTTTCCTCCCGCAGTCCAAAGACAAGCAGGTTAGGTGGTTTGGCCACCCTAAATTGCCCTTAGTGTCCAAAAAAGGTTAGGACGGGGTATTGGGTTTCGGGGATAGGGTGGAAGTGAGGGCTTAAGTGGGTCAGTGCAGACTCGATGGGCCAAATGGCCTCCTTCTGCACTGTATGTTCTATGTTCTAAGGCGAATACTTTTAAATAACATTGTGGACAATGGTAGTTTCAATTTTTTTAATGTGTGTTGTTGCCTTAAATTTGGGCCTGAGATCAATGCTTCTCTTTGGTTTAATAATGCTTTTTTGCACTAAAGATTTTTTTCATTTCTACAGATGGGACATATGGATTCTACCGACAGCAGAACAACTTCTTTGACGATGTGGATTGGTCATACACCGGTAAGCAATTAGTTGTGCAAAATGACAGACATTTACTAACCTATGCAAATTTATCTGGTCTTGAAACTCAAAGCAACATAACTTTCGGAATGGTAAAGGTTAATATGTGACTATAGATTCATGTAAACATTAAGCATTGCAACATGAATTATGATTCTAAAATCTGCTTTTATCCCAAAACTACGAACGGTGAGGACCTGTTTTTCTCTGAGTTAAATATGTTTTATTTTCTCAATTGTAGAGTTCCATGTAACAGAGTAATTTTCAAGCATCTAATCAATGGTGCAGTTTTTCATTGACTTGATGATGATGCTTCCTGCATTCCAAATGCTTTCGTGTGATTGAATACTAAAGTGATAATACATTGCTGCTTAAGTATAGGGTGGAAAATATTCATCCTACTTAGGAAACCAGTACGACAGATATTTCTTGTTATGAGTTTCAATGTCATATCCTCTCCCTCACAATAACTGCAGAGTGCAACCTCCACACCTGAGCCACAACCCTGATTAATGTGTCTTACCTGCAGTCTGCATTATTCCAGTACCCACCCAACCCATCTCCTACCTCCCACTATCCATGAACTTGACCGCATTGAAAACTCTGCTGGCTATATCCAACTCACACCACACCCATTCACCCATCAAACTTGCGCTCATCATGGAAGTCACAGAATTTATAGAAGTGGACTGACGTGAGAACAATAGGAATAATTGATGGTCTTCAAACTGCTCTTTGATATAGTATGCTCCTATAATAACCCTTGAATTGATGTGATACATAACCGTCAACTGTGTGCATATTGTAAGCATGTTTCCTTCCAAAGATTACACTATAAACACATCCATCCATAAATAACATACATTTTCTCTATGACAGCTCCCATATTGCATTCTATGTATTGATCAATTTTTATGTGAAAATAAATATTTTGATATCAGTTTTCCACTTTTGGGTACCGGCTGTGGGAATTCTGTCTGTATTGTGTATGATGAGGTCTAATAGATTTCTCCAGAATGTAAGATTCCTTCCTGTTCATTTCCTTTGTTCCCATTTTCTTTTCTTTTCTTATTTTTGGTCTGTGGACCCATATTCAGAATGTGCCTTTAAGCTCAAGCTGAAGTAATCTGCTTGTCAGGACAGTGTGTTCCTAGATTTTGTATTTTGGAGAGGAAAAACAGACCCATCAGTGCCAAGTGAATCTTAGGAAGTGGTTTTGGAGGAAGTTAGTTTGATTGGCTAACTGGCAACCTGTGGGTTGTCCAGGGACAGTGACAACCAGGGACAACTGTCAGTGATGGGTTCCTGCATGATGCTTTCCGAGAGAGCTTGGTAGAAGTCTTTAGATCGTGGAAGTAAAAGGGACAGATTCTCTCTCTCTCCCTCTCTCTTGATACTGAAGTAAAGAACTGCTTTATTGTTCTAAAACCAGCGAGTGCCTGGCGCATTTTTGCTGTCAACCTGAAATATTCCTGAACCTACAGAGAAAGTAGACAACCTTGCCAGAGAAAATTATCTCAAGCCTAGAAGGAAGAAATACCGAAACGAAAGTTTGAACTCCAGAAAGTCATTAACTGGAAGTCACTCTATTGCATCAAAGAGTCTTTATCCATTTATTTTTATTAATATTTTATTTAGTTCTCAATTACCCTTTCCCTTCTGTGTTGTTTGTTTGTGTTGTGTAGAGAATGGAAGTAGTTAGAAAGGGTTGGAAAAGGGATATTAGATAGTTACATTTTTCTGTCAGTTTAATTATAATACTGTACATAATAAAAGGTTAATTGTGTTAATGTTACAAACCTGGGGCGTCATTCTCCGCCGGCGGGAGTCTCCGTTCTGCCGGTGCCCGGGGGTTTCCTGACGGCGTGGGGCTGCCCCACAATGGGAAACCTCATTGACCGGCCAGTGTTACGGAGACTCCCGCCGGCCGGTCGGCGCAGAAATGTGGCGGGGCGGGTAGGAGAATTTCGCCCCTGGTAACTGCAGTTTATTAGGCTCAACCAAGGACCTCGGGTATTTTCGAATAAAATCTAATTTCACTTGTGTTACGACTCCGGGTCAAGTGGGACTGAAATTGACTGCGCACTAGCTCAGGGTGTCATAGAACATAGAACATAGAACAATACAGCGCAGTACAGGCCCTTCGGCCCACGATGTTGCACCGAAACAAAAGCCATCTAACCTACACTATACCATTATCATCCATATGTTTATCCAATAAACTTTTAAATGCCCTTAATGTTGGCGAGTTCACTACTGTAGCAGGTAGGGCATTCCACGGCCTCACTACTCTTTGCGTAAAGAACCTACCCCTGACCTCTGTCCTATATCTATTACCCCTCAGTTTAAGGCTATGTCCCCTCGTGCTAGCCATTTCCATCCGCGGGAGAAGGCTCTCACTGTCCACCCTATCTAACCCTCTGATCATTTTGTATGCCTCTATTAAGTCTCCTCTTAACCTTCTTCTCTCTAACGAAAACAACCTCAAGTCCATCAGCCTTTCCTCATAAGATTTTCCCTCCATACCAGGCAACATCCTGGTAAATCTCCTCTGCACCCGCTCCAAAGCCTCCACGTCCTTCCTATAATGCGGTGACCAGAACTGTACGCAATACTCCAAATGCGGCCGTACCAGAGTTCTGTACAGCTGCAACATGACCTCCTGACTCCGGAACTCAATCCCTCTACCAATAAAGGCCAACACTCCATAGGCCTTCTTCACCACCCTATCAACCTGGGTGGCAACTTTCAGGGATCTATGTACATGGACACCTAGATCCCTCTGCTCATCCACACTTTCAAGAACTTTTCCATTAGCCACATATTCCACATTCCTGTTTTTCCTTCCAAAGTGAATCACCTCACACTTCTCTACATTAAACTCCATTTGCCACCTATCAGCCCAGCACTGCAGCTTATCTATATCCCTCTGTAACCTGCTACTTCCTTCCTCACTATCGACAACACCACCGACTTTAGTATCGTCTGCAAATTTACTCACCCACCCTTCTGCGCCTTCCTCTAGGTCATTGATAAAAATGACAAACAGCAACGGCCCCAGAACAGATCCTTGTGGTACTCCACTTGTGACAGAACTCCATTCTGAACATTTCCCATCAACCACCACCCTCTGTCTTCTTTCAGCTAGCCAATTTCTGATCCACATCTCTAAATCACCCTCAATCCCCAGCCTCCGTATTTTCTGCAATAGCCTACCGTGGGGAACCTTATCAAACGCTTTGCTGAAATCCATATACACCACATCAACTGCTCTACCCTCGTCTACCTGTTCAGTCACCTTCTCAAAGAACTCGATAAGGTTTGTGAGGCATGACCTACCCTTCACAAAGCCATGCTGACTATCCCTGATCATATTATTCCTATCTAGATGATTATAAATCTTGTCTCTTATAATGCCCTCCAAGACTTTACCCACTACAGACGTGAGGCTCACCGGTCTATAGTTGCCGGGGTTGTCTCTGCTCCCCTTTTTGAACAAAGGGACCACATTTGCTATCCTCCAGTCCTCTGGCACTATTCCTGTATCCAATGATGACATAAAAATCAAAGCCAATGGTCCAGCAATCTCTTCCCTGGCCTCCCAGAGAATCCTAGGATAAATCCCATCAGGCCCCGGGGACTTATCTATTTTCAGCCTGTCCAGAATTGCCAACACCTCTTCCCTACTTACCTCAATGCCATCTAATCTATTTACCTGGAGCTCAGCATTCTCCTCCACAACATTATCTTTTTCCTGAGTGAATACTGACGAAAAATATTCATTTAGTATCTCGCCTATCTCTTCAGACTCTACACACAACTTCCCATCCCTGTCCTTGACTGGTCCTACTCTGTCCCTAGTCATTCGCTTATTCCTGACATACCTATAGAAAGCTTTTGGGTTTTCCTTGATCCTTCCTGCCAAATACTTCTCATGTCCCCTCCTTGCTCGTCTTAGCTCTCTCTTTAGATCCTTCCTCGCTACCTTGTAACTATCCATCGCCCCAACTGAAACTTCACACCTCATCTTCACATAGGCCTCCTTCTTCCTCTTAACAAGAGATTCCACTTCTTTGGTAAACCACGGTTCCCTCGCTCGGCACCTTCCTCCCTGCCTGACCGGTACATACTTATCAAGAACACGCAATAGCTGATCCTTGAACAAGCTCCACTTATCCAGTGTGTCCAAAACTTGCAGCCTACTTCTCCACCTTATCCCCCCCAAGTCACGTCTAATGGCATCATAATTTCCCTTCCCCCAGCTATAACTCTTGCCCTGCGGTGTATACTTATCCCTTTCCATCCTTAACGTAAACGTCACCGAATTGTGGTCACTGTCCCCAAAGTGCTCACCTACCTCCAAATCCAACACCTGGCCTGGTTCATTACCCAAAACCAAATCCAATGTGGCCTCACCTCTTGTTGGCCTGTCAACAAACTGTGTCAGGAAACCCTCCTGCACACACTGAACAAAAAACGACCCATCTAATGTACTCGAACTATATCTTTTCCAGTCAATATTTGGAAAGTTAAAGTCTCCCATAATAACTACCCTGTTACTTTCGCTCATATCCAGGATCATCTTCGCCATCCTTTCCTCTACATCCCTAGAACTATTTGGAGGCCTATAGAAAACTCCCAACAGGGTGACCTCTCCTTTCCTGTTTCTAACCTCAGCCCATACTACCTCGGAAGATGAGTCCCCATCTAGCATCCTCTCCGCCACCGTAATACTGCTCTTGACTAGCAGCGCCACACCTCCCCCTCTTTTGCCTCCTTCCCTGAGCTTACTAAAACACCTAAACCCCGGAACCTGCAACATCCATTCCTGTCCCTGCTCTATCCACGTCTCCGAAATGGCCACAACATCGAAGTCCCAGGTACCAACCCATGCTGCCAGTTCCCCTACCTTATTTCGTATACTCCTGGCATTGAAGTAGACACACTTCAAACCACCTACCTGAACACTGGCCCCCTCCTCCGACGTCAAATCTGAGCTCCTGACCTCTATACTCTCATTCTCCCTTACCCTAAAACTACAATCCAGGTTCCCATGCCCCTGCTGCATTAGTTTAAACCCCCCCAAAGAGCACTAACAAATCTCCCCCCCAGGATATTCGTGCCCCGCAGGTTCAGATGTAGACCATCCTGTCTGTAGAGGTCCCACCTTCCCCAGAAAGCGCCCCAGTTATCCAGAAATCTGAATCCCTCCCGCCTGCACCATCCCTGTAGCCACGTGTTTAATTGACAATAAGAAACATAAAATAAAGTTTCCAGTTTAATCCCCTTTCTTTCAACAGAGGGTTTAGTTCTGATGAGCCAATCCGCATGTAGCACAGACCGATAGACCCTGAATGGGACCAGTAACACTGCTGTAAATGCAGCTTGTCTACAGACCGGATCATGATTCTAGTTCTTTTCAAAGATTGCCTTGTCCAAGCAGGGACAGTGTTCTGCTTGACAAATATCAGTGATTGGTTCATGCGTGATGCTTTCCAAGAGAACTTGGCAGAAGTGTTTAGACCTTGGAAGCTTAGGTCAACATCCTGCACTGAGGTTAGGAAAAGAAAAGAAGGTAAATGAAAGTGGTGAATTATGTGGTACCAAAGTTGAGTTTCAAAGAAAGAAGAAACCCACAAGGGAGAAAAGGAGCTGTTTTGAAATCTTGGAAACAATTATTTAAATAGGGATGAAAACAATAATAACAATTCCTTGTATTTATATTGTGCCCTTAATACAATATAACACCCCAAGGCACTGCATAGAAGTGTTACAAAGAAAATTTGACACTACGCTGAAAGTAGATATTGGGACCGAGGTCCAAAAGCTTATCAAAGTGTTGGGTCTCAAAGAAGGAAAGTGGTAGGGAGAGAGAGAAGTTTGGTAAAGGAATTCAGAGCTTAGGAATTTTACAGCTGAAAGCAGAGCTATCAGTAATGGAGCCATTAAAATCCGAGTTGCTCAAGGGGCCAGAATTGAATGAATGCTGATATTCCAGTGGGTTGGAGGGCTTGAGGAGACAGCAGGGTGAGTGAAGGATAAGGTCATGGAAATGTTGAAAACATGAGAATTTTAAAATAGCAATTTTGGTTTACTCAGAGCCAGTGTAGATCACTGAGCACAGGAGTGATCAGTGATCAGGACTCAGTGTGAAGTAATACTTACACAACATAATGTTTGATGACTTCAAATTGTAGAACATGGGCGGCCAGCCAGGAGAGTTCACGTCGAGAGGTAAGAATGAGTTTGCTGAGAGGTTCAGCAGCATATGAGCTGAGGGAAGAGCAGAGTGGGATGTTGTTATGGAGGTTAATGTAGGCGGTCTGAGTGATGACGTTGATATGTGATTGGATGCTCATATTGGGGTCTAATATAACAGCAAGTTTGTTAACTGACTAGTTCAGCATCGGACATTTCCCAGGGAGGAAAAGAGCCAATAGTGAGAGGACAGTTTGACACGGGGACAAAAGAAGTGCTTTAATCCTTCCAATGCCAAACTGGAGAAAATTTCTGCTCATCAGTACTGGATGTCAGACAATCAATAGAACTTTCTAACAATTAACAGACAGCAAGGTGGGGATTGAGTGAGCTGGTGTCAAGGTAGAACTGGGTGTCATCAGCACATGTGTGGAAACTGATGCTGTGTTTTCGAATAGTCTTGTCAATGGCAGCATTTAGATGAGAAATAGAAGGGATGAAGGGTAGATCCTCTGGAGATAATGGTGAAGGAATGGGAAGGAAAGCTATTGCAAGTTTCTTTGGCTATGACGAGATAGCTAGGAATGGGACCAGGCAAGTGGAATCCCACCCAGCTGGATTTTGGTGATGATGTGATAAACCTTGTTAAAGCCTGAAGACAGATTGGGAAACATAGAAACAAGACAGCATAGAAGCATAAAAACAAAGAAGCTTTCACTCGGCCCTTCAAGCAACATGATCATGGCTGATCCTCCAATGATCTCCCTGTACTCCTCAACAACTTTAGAGTCTAGAAATCTAGATCTGGTGTCAAGGTCGAGAAATCTAGTGATCCCACCCTGGCTAACAAGAGACGTTAAGGATTGTATTGGTTCAAAGGAAGAGGCCTATAAAGTTGCCAGAAAAAGTAGTGAGCATGAGATTTGTGAGCATTTTTGAATTCAGCAAAGCAGAACCAACAAACTGATACAGAAAGGGAAAATAAAATATGAGAGTAACTAGCAAGAAACATAAAAATGGATTGTAAAGCCTCTTTCGGTACATAAAAAGGAAAAGATCAGCAAAAGACAAACATGGGCCCATTACAGGAGGATTTATAATGGGCAGTAAGGAAATGGCAGAGAAATTTAAAAAATATTTATTGTCTATCTTCACAGGGGAATACCATAAAACCTCCCAAATATACTAGAGAAACAAGGGGCCAGCAAGATTGATGTTCTGAAAGAAATTAGTAAAGGAAAAAGTAGTTCTGGAGAAATTAATGGGACTGGAAGTTGATAAATCACCTAGACTTGATGATCTACATCCCAGAGTGTTAAAATAGGTGGCTGTACAGATAGTAAATGCCATCTTCCAAAATTCCAAAGACTTTGCAAATTGGAAGGTAGCAAATATAACCCCATTATTTAAGAAAGGCGGGGGGGAGAAAATTATAGCAGAACTACAGACCTGTTAGCCTGATATCGATAGTAGAGAAAATTCTAGAGTCTATCACAAAGGATATAATAATTGTACTTAGAAAACAATGGTAGAATTGGGCAGAGTCAACATGAATATTTGAAAGAGAAATCATGGTTGACAGACTTTGGAGTTTTTTGGAATGTAACTAGCATGATAGATTAGGGGGAACCAGTGGATGTGTGCATTTAGATTTTCAGAAGGCTTTTAATAAGGTTCAATGCAAGAGTTTAGTGTGCAAAGTTCCAGCCCATGGGATTTGGGATAATATACTGACATGAATTGTAAATTGGTTAATAGACAGAAAACAAAGAGTAGGAATAAATGGGTCATTCTCAGACTGGCAGGTTGTTACTAGTGTGCTACCACAAGGATTAGTGCTTGGGCCCCAGCTATTCACAATGATTTGGATGTGGGGATCAAATGTAATAATTTCCAATTTGCTGATGACACACAACTGGGTGAGAATGTGTGTTGTGAGGAGGATGTTAAGAGGCTTCAGTGGGATTTAGCTGGGCTATGTGTGTGGACAGGAACGTGGCAGATGGAATGTAATGTGAAAAGTGTAAGAGGAACAGAAATGCTTAGTACTTCTTAAATGATTGGGAAGTGTTGATGTTGAAAGGAGCCTGGATATTTTTGTTCACAAGTTACTGAAAGCTCGCTTGCAGGTATAACAAGCAGGGCAGCACGGTAGCACAGTGATTAGCACAGTTGCTTCACAGCTTCAGGTTCGATTCCGGCTTGGGTCACTGACTGTGCGAAGTCTGCACGTTCTCCCCATGTGTGCGTGGGTTTTCTCCGGGTGCTCTGGTTTCCTCCCACAGTCCAAAGATGTGCAGGTTAGGTGGATTGGCAACGCTAAATTGCCCTTAGTGTCCAAAAAGGTTAGGTGGAGTTACTGGGTTACGGGGATAGGGTGGAGGTGTGGGCTTAAGTGGGGTGCTCTTTCCAAGGGCTGGTGCAGACTTGATGGGCCGAATGGCCTCCTTCTGCAATGTAAATTCTATGATTCTATGAACAAGCACGTAGACAGGCAAATTATTTGTTAGGCTTGAAAGAGGATTTGAGTACATGAGTAAAGAAATCTCGCTACAGATGTATGGAGCCTTAGTGAGACTGCACCTGGAGTATTGTGTGCAGTTTTGATCTCCTTACAGCCGGAAGGATATACTTGCCATAGAGAAAGTGCGACAAAGATTCATCAGTGTGATTCCTGGGATGGCAGGCTAGTCCTACGAGGTGAGATTGAGGAGACGTCTTTGAGTTTAGAAGATGAGGGATGACTTCATTATGGCATACAAAATTCTTACAGGTCGTGACAGGATAAATATAGGAAACATGATTCCCTTGCGTCACAGTCTCAGAATATGAGGTAGGCCATTTAGGACTGAGGGGAGGAGGAATTTCTCCACACAGAGGAGGTGAATATTTTTAAGTCTATAAACTCGAAGGCTGTGGAAGCCCAGTCATTGAGTATGTTCAAGACTGAGATGATAGATTTCTAGATATTAAAGATATCAAGGGATATGGGGATAGCGCAGGATGGTGGTGAGGCAGAAGACCAGCATAATCCAGTTGAACGGCAGAACAGGCTCGAGGAGCTGACTTGCTCCTACTTCCTATGTTCCGATGATCATGAAGGTTCCTGTAATATTCCGCATGGGGCCTACGGGATGGGAATCTCATCTTCCTCGTCCTCCTTGCGGAATATGAGCTCCCCTGCTAGGGGCGGAGTATTTCAATTACCTAGAGTATAGAAGGTCGGCCAGTAAGGCACCAACCATGGAAGTACCCAGTAGGGGTCTACCGGGGCGTGTATATACTGTTTGTAAATAAAACTCTTATTTTTACTCGATTTGGACTCCTGCGTCCTTATTAAAGTTCCAATTCAGTTAGACAGCATAGCAAGAAATGATGAAGGTTATGGAGGGATAAACAAATCATTACTGAAATAAAAACAGCAAATGCTGAAAATACACAATGGCTTGATCAATATCTATAAAGGGAGAACATAAGTTAATATCTCTCATCAGTTTTGGAAGGACCAATGGCACGGCATTGCAGTGGTTAGCACTGCTGCCTCACAGCGCTGAGTGCCCGGATTCGATCCCAGCCCCAGATCACTGTCTGTGTGCAGTTTGTACATTCTCCCCGTGTCTGCTTGGGTCTTACCCCCAAACCCAAGGATGTGCAGCGTAGGCGGATTTGCCCCACTAAATTGCCCCTTCATTGAAGCCTACTTATGACAATAATCGATTTTAATTTCTTAATGGAAAAAAAGAATTGCATACTCTAAATTTATTTTTTAAAAGTTTTGTGAGGGCCATGAAGAATCCAGCACGCGTTTGTAGAGTCAAGCAGAAAGTAGCTTTATTTACGACAATATGTACACAGGGCCAGTAGATCACCACTGGTTCCCTCTCTAGCCAATACCACACCGGCCAGCTCTATTTCTACAGCTGTGCTGCTAATGATTGCTCCCCCACCCCCTCACATTGGGGGAACTCATATTCCCCTAGTACCATGGGATAACCAATTTCCCCCAGCCAGCAGGTTATAACACTCAGCATATATTGAAAGCTAGTTCATGGAATTTGTATTGAGCTTATTAAAAACTGAAAGCTACCAATAGCTAGCGTGTGGACTCTCCCAGTCTGACTTGGCTCATAATTTGTTTTGCAGGTTGGTGGTACATTCCCGTGTCCCATTCATGCCCGATCATGCCTGCCATGAACCTTAACACACACAATTTGATTTTTGTTTCTCTACTCCTGAACACTGTTAACTGCTCTGAAATTTCCCATTTGGGAGGTAACAAATTCAAGAACAGAAGGTGTCTTCTTCTGTTGCTCTGGAACCTTGGAAGTGTTGGACTCCAGCTGCTTTTCTTTCCTCTCCCCTCTTCAACAATTAAATACTGTGCTCCACCTGGCATTTAACTAAAACATCTTGAAACCTAAACACGTGATCTTAACTTCAAATCGAATGATTCACCACTTGGTCTGCTGTGTGGCATCCTTCTCGGCAATTTCTTTTCGATTATCTCTCTGCTGGCATAGCAACTCAAGTTGTCCTGAGGTTACTCAGCAGGACGCTGTATTCAAATGCTGGAAATCAATAGCCGAGTTGCACAGTGCGATTATCTTGGGTTTTATTGCCGTTGGCAGTCATCCTGTGGCACTCGTGATAAAAGATGGCCATGGGGTGTCTCTTGAAAATCAACGCTGATTGGTGCTTTATTTACACAATGCTTGCATTGGCATAGATTGGTGTTTGAACTGAAGGTGCTTCTTGAGAAAGAAAGATCTGCTCTTTTCTTTCTTTATTCTTCTTTAAATAACTAAATCCAAGTGAGATTATTTCACTGTTATATGGTGCCAACTTGATGAATACTGAAGTCCACTGCTGCTTTTGTAGAACAAAATTAATCTCCTGCATTACAAAAAGTAAAGTGAAGAAGATTTTACTTATATTTACAAAACCCTATGGAGTCCATTGTTGCTACTCTCATTACATCTGGGTTTGCAGCAATTAAAGGTAGGCCAGAATTGTGCGTGGTTCCCCAATGTCATCGTTCACATGTGCAATTTCAAGATCAGAGGGCACGGAATGGGATGCATGCCCGCCGACAAATAAAAGCACAATTAAGGCCATTACCAGACCAATCAACAGGGATTTTACAAGGCCCGTGTGAGTTTTAGCTTGTTGCATGGGCAAAGCGGATGGGCACTCATTATGTTTTTTTTTCATTTATTCATCCAAGAGCAGGATAAAAAGCCTCCCGGAGCAGTAGCAGTTTGTCTGTGATAGAGTTTGTAGCTGTGTTAGTTTTCCTTGCGTTTCCTAATTATTGTTTAGGAGTTGAGATGTGGCTTTCAGTATTTCAGGACTTCCCTGGAAAGTTTTCCTAAGGCTTGGAGGATAGTGTTGCATCATTTGCAAGACGCTGCACCTGCTCCAATGCGGATCGTCTACTCGGCTCTGGGGTTAACTCTTAATTAGGGATAGACAATAAATGCTGGCACAGCCTGCGACACCCACATTCCATGAATGAATTAAAACAAAGGTATCTTGTAAAACATCAGATCAGCGGACCAGATAAGGTGTGTGGCCAAGTAAACATTCTTTATCTAAATGCATTGAGTACAAAGATCAAAGTAAAATAATTGCTGGAAGAGTGTGACATGAGAACCAGTATAGAGACATGGTAGCAAGGCAGCCAGACCTGGGAACCAACAAGGAGATGTGCCATATTTGATTAAGTATTGAGTCCTAAACCACATTTAGTTCACAGCCTAATGCCATGTGAACAATTATAGGATAGCATTTGTAGTCTAATCAAGTTCAAAGCAGGGCTGTTCCCTGGAATTTAGAAAGTTAAGAGGCAATTTATCAAAGTTTTCCAGATATTCAGGGGAACAGAGAGGTTGGATTGAAAGAAACCTTTTCTGCTAGTTGGGCGGGTCATGTCGTCAAAAAATTAGAGCCAGGCTTCTCAGGAGTGAAATTAGGAAAAACGTCTTTATGCAAAGGGTGGTTGAACTATTGTCCTTGCCTCCCTAAACAGCAAGTAATGCTGAATCAATTGTTAACTTGAAAAGTGAGATCGATAGATTTCTGTTAGCCCAAGGTACTGAGACAAAGGTGGAGTGAGGTTGCAGGTCACGCAGGATCTCATTGAATGGATGGAAAAGGTTTAAGGAGCTAAACAGCCTACTCTTTTTCCTGTGTTCTGGTAAACGTTTTTTCACTTCTGGGCCACCTGAGGTACATTTCTGGGGCGTCATTCTCCGACCCCCCGCCGGGTCGGAGAATGGCCGTTGGCCGCCGTGAATCCCGCCCCCGCCCCCGCCGAAGTCTCCGAAGGGAGAAAAGTCGGCGGGGCGTTAATGGCGCCGCTGCCGCGGAGAATGTCACGGGTCTGCGCAAGGCAGCCGATTTTCGGCCTGCCGATATTCTCCCTTCCGGATGGGCCGAAGTCCCGTCGACGTGATGACCGTTCACGTCGACGTGAACCAAACCTCCTTTTCATCGGCGTGACCCGGTGCTCCAGGCTCACGCCGACCAGCGAGGAGGTGAGTGACGGCCTGGGGGGTTGGCTCTGGGCAGGAAATGGCGTGGCGCAGACTGATTGCGTGAGGAGAGGTGTGTCTCGGCTTGTGCGTGTGTGTGTGCGGCGGGGGGGGGGGGGGTGGTTAGAGTAGGCTGGGCTCCGGGGGAGTGCCAGGAGGGGGTCCGTGCTGGGGTGGAGGTTGGGGGTTGGGGGGGTCCGTGCCGGGGTGGAGGTTGGGGGTTGGGGGGGGTCCGTGCTGGGGTGGAGGTTGGGGAGGGGGTCCGTGCCGGGGTGGAGATTGGGGAGGGGGTCCATGCCGGGGTGGAGGTTGGTGGTTGGGGGGGGTCCATGCCGGGGTGGAGGTTGGGGGGGGTCCGTGCTGGGGTGGAGGTTGGGGGTTGGGGGGGGTCCGTGCCGGGGTGGAGGTTGGGGGTTGGGGGGGGGTCCGTGCTGGTGTGGAGGTTGGGGAGGGGGTCCGTGCCGGGGTGGAGGTTGGGGGTTGGGGGGGGTCCGTGCCGGCGTGGAGGTTGGGGGGGGGTCCGTGCCGGGGTGGAGGTTGGGGGGGGTCCGTGCTGGGGTGGAGCTTGGGGAGGGGGTCCGTGCCGGGGTGGAGGTTGGGGAGGGGGTCCGTGCCGGGGTGGAGGTTGGGGGTTGGGGGGGGTCCGTGCCGGGGTGGAGGTTGGGGGGGGGGTCCGTGCTGGGGTGGAGGTTGGGGGTTGGGGGGGTCCGTGCCGGGGTGGAAGTTGGGGGGGGTCCGTGCTGGGGTGGAGGTTGGGGAGGGCGTCCGTGCCGGGGTGGAGGTTGGGGGTTGGGGGGGGTCCGTGCCGGGGTGGAGTTTGGGGCGGGGTCCGTGCCGGGGTGGAGGTTGGGGGGGCGGGGGTCCGTGCTGGGGTGGAGGTTGGGGAGGGGGTCCGTGCCAGGGTGGAGGTTGGGGGTTGGGGGGGGTCCGTGCCGGGGTGGAGGTTGGGGGGGGTCCGTGTCGGGGTGGAGGTTGGGGGGGGGTCCGTGCCGGGGTGGGTGATGGGAGGGCAAATGAGTTGGTCCACCTGGCCAGGTGCCAGCCTCCAACAGTTGGACCCATGCGGTCCATGCCACCTGGCTGGGGGGAGGAGGGGATATGGGCAATGATGACATGTCGTCGTTCCCCTCCCCCCCACCAGGCCGTCATGTTTTCAGACCATCCAGCGATGTTGGCCGCCGTGGTGGCAGCCGCTCATGTCTATGTTGCCCTGGATGAGGAGCAGGAGGAGGAGGAGGAGGAGGAGGAGCGTGCCAGAGAGGCGGCGCAGGCTGCCGCAGAGGGGCAGGCGGCAGCCGCCCAGGCTGGAGGGACACCTGACCGACAGGACGAGGAGGGGGAGGAGGACGTCGCGGCCCCACGGCAACGGAGGCACCCGAGGGCGCCCCGTGTGTACCGGCCCCGGCAGACATACCAGGACCTCACGGACCGGGAATGCAGGAGGAGACTCCGGATGAGCCGGGAAACCGTGGCACACATCTGTCACCTGCTGGCACACCTGTCACCGCGTGGCACTGGCGGGGGACACCCTCTCCCCGTGTCCGTCAAGGTTACGGTGGCCCTGAACTTTTATGCAACGGGGTCATTCCAGGCACCGAGTGGGGACCTGTCCGGCATATCGCAGACATCGGTGCATCGGTGCATCCGGGCAGTGACAGATGCCCTTTATGCCATGGCGCACCGCTACATCCGCTTCCCCGTGGACCGGGCCAGCCAAGATGCCCGGGCCGTGGGCTTCTCTGCCGTTGCCGGGTTCCCCATGGTCCAGGGCGCGATCGATGGGATGCACGTCGCCGTGCGGCCACCTGCAGAGAACAGGGCCGTGTTCACTAATAGGAAGGGGACCTATTCGATGAACGTACAGGTGGTCTGCGACCACCGCATGATGATCCTGCACGTCTGCGCCCGTCACCCAGGCAGTGTACACGACTCATTCGTGTTGTCGCGGTCATCCATCCCTGGCATGTACGAGGGACCCCATCCCCGGCTGAGGGGCTGGTTGCTGGGCGACAGGGGCTACCCATTGCGATCGTGGCTGATGACGCCTATACGGAGGCCACGCAATGAGGCGGCGAACCGCTACAATGATGCCCATGTAGCGACAAGGGGAGTGATCGAGAGGTGCTTTGGCGTGCTGAAGATGCGTTTCAGGTGCCTGGACCTCTCTGGGGGCGCCCTCCAGTATCGGTCAGATAGGGTCGGCCGCATCATTGTGGTGTGCTGCGTCCTGCACAACATAGCCCAGCAGAGGGGCGATGTGCCGCAGGCAGAGGAGGGCGGAGTGGAGGAGCAGCAGGAAGAGGCGCAGTCCTCCCCAGATGAGGGGGATGGGGGCATGGTCAGGGCAGACGGGGTAGACACAGGCGGGTGGCTGTCCACCGTTACCGGCTGGCCCAGCGGGCACGGGACAGACTGATAGACGCCGCTTCACTGACTAGATGGGCGTGGGAATCGGGTAGTATGGCCACAGACCGCACACCATGGCAACAGCCGACCACCCACACCCCCCCACCCATCCACCCACCCAGCACCCTCACCCCCCTCCCCAACCTCACACACCCCACCCGCATGCACACCACCCCTCCCCCCCAATTGCCGATCCACCGGCGGCACAACGGGCCGGGCTCACCCAGTTGCGGGTGGACGCGTGTCTATCGCAGGCCATGGAGGATGATGACAACCCGCCCTCCGATGAGCTCCTGGCTCTACATCGTTGGACTATGTCTGACCCATGGCCACTGTACCACCATCCACCCGGACCATCCCTGCATGCGGCTGTGACACTGCAGCGCACGGTCCCGTCCTCTGCCCGGGGGATGTTGATGGCGGCCCAGGGGGAAGGGGGCAGACTCACCTGGGGCTGAGGTAAGACCACCCGTCACACACACACTTGCGCTCAACGTACATGACACGCCCGCACACTTTGGACAGAGCACAAAGGCAGCTTCAGTAGGTGTAACATTGACTTTAATAACCAAAGGAGTTCATGCACGTGCCCTAGCCCCTAAAACTCATCTGTGCCCTGCACCCGTGCCAACTTACTCAGTGTCTAATTGTTTGGCCTTACGGGCCCTTTGACTACGTCTACGTGGTTCCCCAGACGGTACAGCAGAACTGCAGGTGGACTCCTGTGATTCCTGCCCTCTGACACTGGATCCCTTTGGCGGCCGTTTCCTGGGGCGTCCTGGCCTAGGTGGGCCAGGCTGCGGCCCGGGCGACTGGGATGGTGAGCTGCCAGCCTGTCCTGCCTGTTGCCCACCCGATGCACCTGGGACGGAAGGGGGGGAGTCCGAGGTGTCGCGGTGTACCGGGACCTCCCCTACAGAGGGAGCCGGGACGGGCCACACCACCTCCTCCTCCCTCGGGGTGCCCAATGGCCCCCAGGCCTCTACATGGGTGGGGGATGCGAACGGACTGGCCATCCGACGCCCCCCCGACATCTGGCGCTGCCAGTCCTGGAGGCCCGTGCTGGTATCGACAGGGGTCTGCAGGTTTGCAGCCATGGAGCCCAGGGGGTTGTCAAACCCTGTCTGTGACAGTGCGACGCCGGCTCGCACATGGCCACTGGCGCCGATGCCCTCAGCGATGGCCTGCTGAGACTGGGCCATGGCCTGCAGAGACTGGGCCATGGCCTGCAGAGACTGGGCTATGGCGTTGAGCGCCTCTGCCATCTGGCACTGGCACTGGCTCATGGCCTCCTGTGAGAGGGCAGCCATTTCCTGGGCCACAGACGCCGCCTGCACGGAAGGCCCCAGGCCTCGCAAACCGTTCCCCATGTCTGACACCGTCGCACACATTGCCTCCACCGCGGACGCCACCCGTGCGGTGTCAGCCTGGGTGGCACGCATGACCGGGACCACTCCCAGCTCCTGGACGCGGGTGGACTCCTCCACCTGCGACCGCAGCCGCCGCAAGCCACCCGTCACCCTATTCGCTCGTCTCCGTGTCGGTGGTTGCATCGGATCTATGTGTGGGTGTGGTAACTGCAGGAACCCGGGATCCATCTGGGCGGCAGATGTTCGCTTGGCCTGGGCTGCCCTCCGACCGCCCGGTGCCTCTGCTGCTCCTACCTCCACCTGCTGTACCGGGACGGCTGTGTTGTGCGCACCAGTGAGTGTACCAGACGCCTCATCACTAAAGTGCCCAACCGTGGTGAGTGTTTCTGCGATGGTGGAGGGTGTTGGTGACAGCAGTGACGTTGTGTCGTGCTCTTCGTCCCACTCTGAGTCCATGGCACTTTGGGGTGGGGGTTCGTCTCCACCCATCCACTCTGAGTCACTGTCCGGTATTTCGTCTTCCCGGGTAGGGGTGTCCTGGGTAGTGCTGTCCCGGGTAGTGCTGTCCCGGGTAGGGGTGTCCTGGGTAGTGGTGTCCCGGGTAGTGGTGTCCCGGGTAGTGCTGTCCCGGGTAGGGGTGTCCTGGGTAGTGGTGTCCCGGGTAGGGGTGTCCTGGGTAGTGGTGTCCCGGGTAGTGGTGTCCTGGCTCGGATGTGACGGGGGCCTGTGGCTGCCCCCCTCATCGCTGGGTGGTCGCTCCCGCACGTGACGGGGGTGTCGTCTCCCTGTTGCTCCAGGTCTCTCCGTCTCCCATGGTGTGCGAGGGGCATCCTGCGGGCGTCGCATGCTGGAGGGTCCGGGTCTCTGCGTCTCCCGTGGTCTCCGAGGGGCATCCTGCGGGCGTCGCATGCTGGAGGGTCCGGGTCTCTCCGTCTCCCGTGGTCTCCGAGGGGCATCCTGCGGGCGTCGCATGCTGGAGGGTGCGGGTCTCTCCGTCTCCCGTGGTCTCCGAGGGGCATCCTGCGGGCATCGCATGCTGGAGGGTGCGGGTCTCTCCATCTCCTGTGGTCTCCGAGGGGCATCCTGCGGGCGGTGTGCATCTGCGGGGATGGGTGCCTGGACGTTTGGTCCTGCGATACACAATGAAGCATGCATGGTTAGACATCAGGCAGTGATCAGGTGATACGGGGAGGGGGATATAGGGGAGGGGGGATATGGGGACGTGCTGTTGGTGGCTCACTTGCTCGTGGGCCCCCGACCTCTGCATCAGCAACCTCCCGGTCCTCAGGTCCGCCAGCCAGTTCCAGGGCCCTTTCCTCGTGTACGGTCAGTGGCCTCTCATCAGCGGGCCCTCCTCCAGTCCTCACCTGCTCCCTATTGTTGTGTGCGCGCTTCTCCTGTGGGGGGGGGGGGGTGGTGGGCGGGTGGTGGCAGGGGTAAAAGGCAACAACACTGTTAGGCAGGTATATGAATGCACGCCATCGGTTGCGCGTGCATTGCAGAGGTTAAGGTTAGGGCTGGATTCACTTGGGGATATGGGGGATATGGGGGAGGGGGGACATGGGGGAGGGGGGATATGGGGGAAATGGGGGAGGGGGGATATGGGGGGGGACATGGGGGGGATATGGGGGAGGGGGATATGGGGGAGGGGGGATATGGGGGATATGGGGGGATATGGGGGGGATATGGGGAGGGGGGTTATGGGGGGGACATGGGGGAGGGGGGATATGGGGGAGGGGGGATATGGGGAGGGGGATATGGGGGAGGGGGGAATATGGGGGAGGGGGGATATGGGGAGGCTCACCCTGCCTGCTCTGACGAGGTCGTTCACCTTCTTGTGGCACTGGGTGCCTGTCCGTGGTGTCAGGGCCACAGCGGTGACGGCCTCTGCCACTTCCCTCCACAGACGCTGGCTGTGACGTGGGGCAACTCTGCGGCCGTGCCCGGGATACAGGGCGTCCCTCCTCTGCTCCACCGCATCCAGGAGCGCCTCCACATCGCGTGACTCGAACCTCGGGGCTGAGCGACGACCAGCCATCCATTCGGGTGTTGCGGTCGGGTGTTCCGGTCGGGTGGGGGGGAGCTGCGCGGCCTTATGAGCCGTCACGCCGTGCAGCGCGTATGGCGCTGCACGGCGTGAACCACTGCGCAAGCGCGGATCCCGTTACGTCGCTGCTAGCCCATTTCGGGCCGGAGACTAACGGCCCATTTTTATGACATGACGCAAGTGAGATTTGCGCCGTTTTTTGCGCTGATCGGCGGACTTTCCGCCGATAATAGAGAATTTCCCCCCTGATGTTGCTATAAGACACTGAGGCTGTTGTATTTTCAGGTTGGCAGATTAAAAGATCAACAAATCTGAAGCCTCATTGCTCATCTGTGGCTGAGTAGAAACATACTCTTCCTTGAGCTGGAAGGTTGAGGGTTTATATCTCATTCCAGAAGCAATGTTGTCCCTTTAGTGCAGGACTGAGCAAGTGCTGCAATGTCGGAAGCCTTTTGGATGAAATTTTTAACAGAGAAGTTATGTTAACAAATTAGCTATAGTACTTGTCTACATTATGCATCAAAACCTATTGAACATTTTGCGCAGCCTGACCTGCCATGATAAGCGCAAGTTATTCTTATTTATTGCTGAAAAAGAGTCATGCTGTCAAAACATTTTGTCTTGCACTCATCAGGATAATTTGCACGAATGCCAACAATTAAGGGAACAACAATTTACACTGAATGAGAAGAGAGTGTTGATTATTTGCCAATGGACTCTGACTGGTAGAGATGTTGCCATAGAGGATGCAGCAGGAGACAGTTAACTGCCAAGCTTTTGTTCAAATTCACACCAGGCAGATCGACTCTGACATTCATCTTTACACAGATCTACCCAGCCACGGCCAAAATCCTCTGCAAGAGCTTATTTATTCCACACATTGTGGTCGAATAATGATCAAGTCAAGCAATAAAGATGATTTTTTTTCTTTTCTCGCATATTCTCTCATCTCCACTTCACCAGCTGGAGGTGTCGACTCTTCTTTATTCAGCGTGTTTCCATGGAGCAAGGCACTTTCTGTCACCTTATGCAAATGACCATTATTCACCTGGAACTCCTCACAGTGAATTCCACCATGTTATTCAAACCTGGCTGATGCCAACCCTGTCCTCATCGCAAGGGTACATGTGCACACGTCAAGGAGGGTGGCACAATATGGCTTCCTGCTGTCTCACCCAGCGCCACGGCTGTTAAACCCAGCTGAAGTCAGCAGTCAGAGGATTAATTCTAGCATTTCCTGCTCGCTATGGCTCAGCGACTCAACGTGCAGCCTAATGCTTCCATCATTAAATGAGTAATCCAAAGGTTGGAGTAACGATGCAGAGAACATGAGTTCAGAACCCATCATGGATAAAAGTTTAGGGCTGGGATTCTCCGAGCCTGCGCCGGGTCAGAGAATCGCCGAGGGGGTTGGGGGCGCGAGAATCCCACCACACCGCTCCGATGCCGGGTCTCCAATTCTCCAGCGACCAGAGAATAGCCGCCAATCGCGCCCGCGCGGTCGGGGGCTGTTGAAAGTGGCCCCCGCGGTGATTCTCCATGCTTGATGGGTCAAGTGCCCGCCGAGTTCCGGCGAGTCCCGCCGGTGTGGTTTAAATATGGTCCCACCTGGTGGGACCTTGGCGTTCTGGCTGCAGGGGCCGTTGGGGGGCGTGGGGATCCAACTCCGGGGGAAGCCTCCACCGTGGCCAGGGGGAAGCTACCGATCGGCGGGCGCGTTCATTCCGGGGGGGGGGCTATGTTCCTCCATGCTGGGCCCCTGTAGGGCTCCGCCATGTTGCCCGGGGGCCGGCGCGGAGACGGCAACCACACGCATGCGCCGCTGCAGAGACTGCCGTGGTGCGCATGCGCGAACCCGCGCCGGCCGTGTAGAGCCGGCTTTCAATGCCGGAGCAGCGCACAGCACTCCTAGCCTCCAAAGAAGAGGAGAATTCCTGGACCTGGAGGCCTGTTGATGCCGGCGTTGCTCGCGTCAATTTTGACGCCGGCGTCAACACTTGGCCGCGATATCGGTGAATCCAGGTCTAGATATCTGGCATTGATATTAATGACTATAAAGCTGTCAGATTTTCACAAAAACCAAAGTGGTTCACTGTCCTTCAGGGATGTAAACCAGCTGTTTACCAGTGTCATGATATGCAGACATGCAGATAATGATATACAGACAGGCACAGACAGGCAGCTAATGAACACAGAGAACAGGACATGACCAATGAGCAGGCAGGACACTCAGGGGTGGTATCTCACTATAAAAGGCACGGGGCACTCACACTCCGCCTCTTTCCACTGATGGACATCTACAGAGTGAGTCAGGGTGTGTGTACAGTATCACACATCCAGCACGTGGCTAAGAGCTAGTCTGGTTCAGTCAGACAGAGTAACCACACTTAGGTTAGCAGAGAGTCGAACTCATAGAGAACTGTGCTAACTGTGCTACTGGTTCAATAAATCAGATTGAACTAACTTCAAGGTCTGGAGTATCTTTTGGTTAAAGCTGCATCCAGTTGCAGCCTGTGTTATCCCAGAGTACATAACACATCAACCAGGTCTGGCCTATGTTTGACTCTAGTCCCACACCATTATGGTTGTCTCTTAGCTGCTCTCATAAATAGCCTAGAAATCCATTCTGTTATATTAAACTTAGAAGGAAGCCCACACCACCACCTCCTCAGGAGTGATTCAGGATGAGTAATACATATTCAAACTGCCAGTAACGCCTACACACTACACCTCAACTAATGGGGGCAAGTCCCAACTCAAAATTTTTGTTTGGGGAAATTGATGGCCTATAGCTATTGCAGTGAGGATGCTACCTTTTATTGCGAGCAATATAGAAGTACAGACACAAGCAGAAATGTTAAACACAAGACCCTTTTTCAGAAGGTGTAGATTTATTCGAGATATTTTAATTTTCAGATTGATGTGGCTCAAATTGCTCCCAGCGTAGGTGTCAGAAGAAAGTAACTGTAGCAGAATTTAGGTGGTTCATTGAAATTAGCTGAGTATTTTCAATTGACTAATGTAATTGTCAGAGGATGAGGCATTAGGATTATCTGGCTCAATCTGTTAATGATTTGTTTGAACATGAAAGACAAGTCATGCTGAGCAGAAGCGCATGTTTTGACTCCCTTAACTTGTTTCTAGTAACAAGGAGGGGCTGTATTAGCTGAAAGGATTTATTCTGCTATTTACAAACTGTATCCATCCTAGTGGTAAGTGTCCACCTTCTGCCCCCAGAGAATAAAGCAAATCCTCAATTAAGATTCCAAGCAGAAAGAGAGGAGTGCACTGATCCACTTTTAGGATCTAGGGTTATCAACAAGTCTCCTGGAATTGAGGATAATACGCTCTTGGGTACTCCAGTGAGCAACCCGGGAGAAATGATTACAAGCTAGCTTGGTGGTGACTCCTGCTATATTTGGAATGCTGCACAGTGTGATCTTTCCTAGCTCCTTCCTGACTTGGGTGTAATTGCCAGCCCACTATGCACATGCAGCCACTCCACTTATCGATATTGCATGATCAGATCCCCAGGCATACATCCAATGAATGTTGACCAACAGTGACCAAGATGATGGGTAGATAGATTTATGTCGCAGGCCAGCCATGATCTTATTGAATGGCAGAACAGGCTTGAGTGGCTAAGACCTAACGCTGCCCCCAATACTTTTTTTTAATAACAGCTCACTGAAGCCTTTTACGGCCTTCAGAAACCCAAGGTGGAAATTCTGAAGAGCTGCAGTACTCCATTGGCTGCTATCTTCTTAAGCTGTGTGGGAAAACCATCCCAATGTGTTTGAGATTCAAGACTGTGCAAAATATTTTTTTTAAATAAATTTAGAGTACCCAATTCATTTTTGCCAATTAAGGGGCAATTTATCGTGGCCAATCCACCTACCCTGCACATCTTTTTTGGGGTGTGGGGGTGAAAGCCATGCAAACATGGGGAGAATGTGCAAACTTCACACGGAGAGTGACCCAGAGCCGGGATCGAACCTGGGACCTTGGTGCCGTGAGACAGCAGTGCTCACCACTGCGCCACCGTGCTGCCCCAACACTGTTCAAAATATTAGTTAATTTTTATTTGACAACTACTGATTCTTGTGCAATACCAACGTGCTGAAAAATATATGTGTAAATCATTTAGAATGTATAACATTATCTCATTGCAATAAAAAGACCTTGTAGAACACTATATCAGATTGCAGTACAAAGCTTGATTGTAAGTCTTAAATTTTCATTTTTATTGAGTGCAATTCTTTTCATTGTGCAAAGTTCCAAACAAATGTATTTTCAAAATGAAACAAATGCAAATTTTGAGGAAAATGTCCTCTTTGTGTAACTCCTATATAAAACACAGGTTTCCATGTCATTTCACCTGGTGCACAGAGGAAGCCATTGTCCATTGTTTCTCCAGATTGTATCACTCCTGCAAGTGAGTGGATGGCCCTTGTTATATACAGCAAGCATTCTGGTTTGCATCTGACCGCCAACTTGGCAATGCTTCCAAGCCAAAATCAATACCTTTTCCAAAATCTGGACATTTAGGATTTCTCTCTTCTCTGTCTATTTTCAATATATGTTCATAAGATTTCATTAAAGCAAAATATATCCTTTTAGCCACGTTCCTGTTGATCTGTAATATATTAAGCGCACTATATATTATGCAGGAACAGGAGTAGGCCATTCAGATATCCAGATCTGCTCTGCAGTTCAATCATATCATGGTTGACCTGGATCTCAACTCCATTTTGATCCATATTTCTTGATATTCTGACCTAATAAAGATCTATTGATTTCAGTCATGAAAGTTCTGACTGTCAGAGCATTCATAGCCTTTCATGCGAGAGAATTCCAGATTTACACTACGCGTTATGTGAAAACATGGGCCACAATTCTCCCAAAAAAGCTTCAAAGCGTGGTCTCCGGCAAAAACAAGGTGCGATTCCCATCGAGTGGATCGGCGCCAACCAGATCGCAATCCAGGCAAACCTCGAATTTCCTTTGGAGGTTTGGAGTGAACTGCGCCTCAATAAGGGGAGCAGGACCTGAAGACCCCAGCAGGTCCAGCTCTTCCGAGGCGGGGATGCCTTTTTTAAAGGATGTCCCGAACTCAGACTAACACTCTGGCTAGCCCCCCAACACTCACTTCTCGCCAGTAAGAAAGTCACCCCCCTTATCTTGGCAAACAGTGGTAGAATCGGACAGAGTCAGCATGGATTTATGACAAGGAAATCATGCTTGACAAATCTATTGGAATTCAGATTTGGACTTGCAGAAGGCTTTCGACAAAGTTTCACGTAAGAGGTTGTAAAGTTAAAGTGCATGCGATTGGGGAAGTGTATTGAGGCGGATAGAAAACTGGTTGGCAGACAGGAAACAAAGAGTAGGAATAAACAGGTCTTTTTCCAAATAGCAGACAGTGACTAGTGGGGTAGCAAAGGGATCAGTGCTGGGACCCCAGCTATTCACTATATATATTAATGATTAAGATGAGGGAACTAAATGTAATATTTCCAAATTTGCAAGTGACACAGAGCTGTGTGGGATGGTGATCTAAGGGATGTTCCCGATGGTGGAGTGTCCAGAATTAGGGGTCACAGTCTAAGGATATAGTCTACGGATTTTAGGACTGAGATGAGGGGAAATTTCTCAGAGAGTGGTCAGCTTATGGAATTCGTTAGTTATATATATCTCTTGGGGCTGACGGGATTAAAGGATATGGGGGGGGGGGGGGGAAAGCTGGAACAGGTTACTGAGTTGGATGATCAGTAGGCTCAAAGGGCCAAATGGCCTACTCCTGCTCCTGATTTCTATGTTTCTTGCCAGTAAAGACCTCCCCCCTCCATTGCCGTTACCAGTGCAGCCAAACCTCCCAGGTCAGCGATACCCCACTACGAGATCGACAATGCCCCCCCCTCCAGGCCCCGAACCTTTGAGACCCTGCCCCTTCTCAGTGCCAACCTGGCACCCTGGCAGTGCTAGGCTGGCATTACCAGGGTACCAGAGGCAGTGCCCTTCTGACCCGACCACCTGGAGGCTACAATGGCCTCCAAACCCCAGCGTGGTGTGGTCATCAGTCTGATCTTCACTTGTAGGGCACGATTTCACAGCCTTGGCGTGCCCGACTTGGTGTCGGAATGAGGCCATTGAATCTTACGAGAGGCCTCTGGTGGGATTTGCGACACTTGAAACACCACGCCAGATTGAACTGAGTCTCGCGAGACTTCATGCCCTGGATCTCGCCCTCACTCGGCGTGACCCGGATCAGCATATTTAAGTGAACCATTAGACTAATTTAAATATGCATTTGTGGCATTCCTCCAGCGCCAAGGTCCTAATGGCAATGTCTGGAAGACCTCACCACCACGCCGTTTACTACTAATTTCCACAATCATGTACCAATCATAATGGCACCTGGAGGTGGTTTCCGAGGCCGTTAGAGACTCTCGGGGTGGTCGGGGGCAGGGCATGGTGGCATCCTGGCACTCATTCTGGCACTGCCAAGGTGCCAGGGCAGCAGTTCATTACTAGGTGGGGAGGGGGTGATGGCTGAAAGGGGAGAGCCAGGCAGACAAAATGGTTCCCCCGATCTGTGAGGAGATGGACATGGACATGACAGCAGAGTGAAACTCCCCAAGGCCAAAGAAAAGGGCAAACTTCTGTTAAATAATGAGATGTTTCATGGCTAAGCATGCCCAAAACTGGACATAGATTTTCCTCCGACAAATTGTGACCACAGAGTCCAATAGTGATTCAGGCCAGCTTCATGCTGCACTGGTGAGTTGGAGAATTGCAGGAACTGGGGAATCTGGCTTTAAACAGATCTTGTAAATTGAAATGAGTGTTTAGATATGCTCATTTGGTTTGTGCCCAATGAGGCATGTACCAGATCACGACAGCTGTAGTTGGCCAGGAGCATCGGAAACTGGCGACCAACGCAAATCCCATTTTGGGCCTCTCCTGGAATTCTCCCGACATAGCGTGATTTGCGTCGGGCACAACGCGGCCGTAGAATCACCCGCACAGTTCCTGATTTCCCTCCTGAGCAGTCTACCCCTAAAATTGGGAGCCAAAATGTTTTGAAAGTCTAGTTCTCACTTCATGTTCATGTAACCGCTGCTTCTTCGAACACTTTGCTATAAAGTTATTTCAATTGCGCATTCGTTTTGCCTGTCCTGATTCTCTGGGGTTTGAGGTAATGAGCAGTTCAAAATGGCTGCCAAGAATCTATAATTCCTGGCCTGTTGTTTATGTACTTTCTGCTGGTTGCAGATTCTCTGTGTGATACATTCTTGTAGAAAAAAAATTAAGATTTCTTTGCAAGACTTCCTTTTGATATCAGCTCTTGGGGGTCAAGGGCACCTTCAGGATTCAAAAGTTGCAGCAGGCATATGAGCACTAAGTATGTTCCTGTATTCTTAAATGGATCATCTGATTTAATGTTGATAAGCCTTTGAGAGTCCCGGTAACACCATGGATTAGAAATTATTTTCATTATTAGAATACTGGGGCGGGATTCTCTGACCCCCCGCTGGGTCGGAGAATCGCCGGGGGCTGGCATGAATCCCGCCCCCGCCAAATTCTCTGGCACCGGATATTCGGCGGGGGCGGGAATCGCGCCGCGCTGGTCGTCCGGCACCCCGGCGATTCTTCGGCCCGCGATGGGCCGAAGTCCCGCTGCTGTCATGCCAGTCCCACCGGCGTGAATCAAACCACCTACCTTACCGGCGGGACTGGCGGTGCGGGCGGGGCTCCGGGGTCCTGGGGGGGGGGGGGGCACGGGGCGATCTGGCCCCGGGGGGTGCCCCCAGGGTGGCCTGGCCCGCGATCGGGTCCCACCGATCCGCGGGCGGGCCTGTGCCGTGGGGGCACTCTTTTCCCTCTGCCTCGCCCATAGCCTTCACCATGCCCGACGCGGAAGAGACCCCCCCCTGCGCATGCGCGGGGATGACGTCAGAAGCCGCTGACGCTCCCGCGCATGCGCGGACTTCCACCGGCCGGCGAAGTCCTTTCGGCCCCGGCTGGCGTGGCGCCAAAGGTCTTCCACGCCAGCCGGTGGAGCAGAAACCACTCCGGCGCGGGCCTAGACCCTCACGGTGAGAGCTTGGCCCCTAAAGGTGCTCCATCCTGCCAGGATCCCCCGCCCCGCCGGGTAGGGGAGAATCCCGGCCATGATGCTTACTTACAACAGCGCCATTGTAAAGTTAGCCCTTTCGTGGTCTGCAGTCATCATCAACTTGCAGTGTTCCTTCTTTTGATGCAAGGTTCTCATTTCTATTGTGCCAGTAGGACCTTCCCATGATTCCAGTACATTGCTTTGAATGATGCACTGAAAAATTGCAGCCTTGAACGGCTTTGGGTGTGTGTGTGTACTCAATGCATTACTTTCTTCTTGAATGTGAACAGTTGGTTTCCCTGGCTTTAGAACCATCAACTTCAAGTTGTCAAGTTGAATTCCGATAATGCAGCCTCCAGTACAGGAACTGCTGAGTTAATTCAGTCCATTTTGGCTTTTGGACCATGGAACAGGGATACCACTGTTTCAGTGGGCCAACTTTGAGCACTGGAATAGGTTGCAATAAACTTATGTGCTATACCTCTGATATTCTTCTCCTCAGTAATATTTATCACCATCAACTTCAAGGCAGTGGACTAACAGATTTTCGTCTGGGCCATTAGATTTCATATTTCAGTTGCAACACACCTCAAAACTCATGATAAATTCAACCTGACCAAATACTGCTCAGGCAAGTACCATCCTATCAGCCTACTCTCAATAAGCAAAGTGATCGAGGAAGCTCTTGTCAGTGTTACCCAATGGTGCCGAGTCACTGATGCTAAGTTTGGCATCTGCCAGAACCACTCCGCTCCAGACCTCATTAAAACCTTGGTCTAAGCATGCACACAAGAGCTGAATTCCAGAGGCCAGGTGAGAGTGACTGCCCTTGAAATCAAGATATCATTCAACCAAGAGTGGCAACCAAGGAGCCTTGTGAAACTCATATCAAAGTGTGAACCCTCAGTGAACCCATGCCTAGCTCAAAGTAAAAATGATTATTGTTTGAGAAGCAAGTCACCTCATCACCAAACTCCTCAGGCTTGTGAACTAGGTCCAACCAGCATCAGCTGCTTCATCAACGATCTTCTGTCCATCATGAGATCATGGGCGAAATTCTCCCCCAACGGCGGGATGCTGGCCGACTGGCGCCAAAGCCGGCGCCAATCAGACGGGCATCGCGCCGGCAAAAAGGTGCAGAAGCCCCAACATTGAGGGGCTAGGCCGACGCCGGAGGGATATCCGCCCCGCCAGCTGGCGGAAATGGCGTTTGTTGCCCCGCCAGCTGGCGCGGAAATGCGGCGCATGCGCGGGAGCGTCAGCGGCCGCTGTCAGTTTCCCAGCGCATGCGCGGGAGCGTCAGCGGCCGCTGTCAGTTTCCCGCGCATGCGCAGTGGGGAGAGTCTCTTCCGCCTCCGCCATGGTGGAGGCCGTAGCGGAGGCGGAAGGGAAAGAGTGCCCCCACGGCACAGGCCCGCCCGCGGATCGGTGGGCCCCGATCGCGGGCCAGGCCACCGTGGGGGCACCCCCCGGGGTCAGATCGCCCCCCCGCCCCCCCCCCCAGGACCCCGGAGCCCGCCCACGCCGCCTGGTCCCGCCGGTAAATACCAGGTTGGCGGGACAGGCAATTCCTTGGCGGGACTTCGGCCCATCCGGGCCGGAGAATCCAGCGGGGGTTCCCGCCAACCGGCGCGGCCGGATTCCCGCCCCGGCCCAATCTCCGGGAGCGGAGACTTCGGCGGGGGCGGGGGCGGGATTCACGGCGGCCAACGGCCATTCTCCGACCCGGCGGGGGGTCGGAGAATGACACCCCATGAGTGGGGCTATTTGCTGATTGTGCAGTATTTAGTGCCATTCACAATTCATTAGTTAATGAAACAGGCAATGCCCACATGTTGCAAAACCTGGACACCATCTAGATTTCAGCTGAAAAGTAGAAAGTGGCATTCATGCCAATGAGTGCCAGCATGGCCAATGACTATTCCAATCATGGGAGAGTTTATCTACTTCTCCTCAAAATTCGAGGGCATGATCATTGGTGAATCCACCAGCATCAACATCACGGGGATCAGCGTTGACTTTAAATGTGCACAAACCAGACACATAAATGCTATAGCTACAAGAGTAGGTCGGAGGCTGGGAATTCTGCAGTGAGTGAGCCACCTCCTGACTCCCCAGAGTCTCTCCTCAATTGACAAGACAGCATAATTCAGGAGCGCGATGAAATACTGTTTGTTTCCCTCAAAACAACATTCAAGAAGCTTGTCACCATCCAGAAAAATGTAGTTCACTTAATCAACTGCCTGTCCCTCCAACCTAACTATCCAATCTCACAAATTAATCATGGCTGCGCTCTGTATCTTCTACAAGATGCACCGTAGAAGTCATCAAGGGTCTTTTGGCAGCACTTCCCAAATACATGACTTTCATCACTTGCGAGGTCAAGGACAGTAGATGCGTGGAATTATAATTACCTTTCAGTCCCACATCATCCTGAAGTGAACATATTATAACCATTCCTTCATCACCATTAAGTCAAAGAACACCCCCTTCCTCCGAACAGCATTGTGGCAGTGTACCTTCACCTCAACAGACACTCAAGAAGGTGGCTTACCACAGGCTTCTTGAGGGCAACTAGAGATGGGCAATTAATCGTGGCCTGACATACTGAAAATGAACTATTGAAGCACATTTCTAAATTCCTGCGCTGAGAAATCTATTCCGAGGCTGTCCCCGTGCGGCTTTACGTGTCTTTACATCTCACACTGCGCGAGAGAAGGAGTTTATGTAGGAACACTGTCGCGTGAATTTGAATTGAGATTTTCTGACATTTTTCTTGCATAAAACATTCACTCACTTATGAGTCCTTTCATTTTTCAATCCAAAGATGTGCATTTTAAGAAAAAGCTGATGTTGTTTTCAAGTTTCCCAGTTATACCACTGAATCCAAAATGAGTCCTTAATTTCAATAGAAAATGGCTGATCCTTGGGATTATTTATTCTACACGAACTGCAATTACGGAGTTCAATTCAAATGTATCGTAATTAACCCCACCTCCTCCTCCTCCCCCGTTATCGAGTGACAGTAATGCAAGAAACAAAATTGTTCAACCCAAGTTGAATTTGATCTGTTGTCATGGAGAAGTTTCTGTTGCTACGTGATGTCATGCATAGTGCTCAAAACCATAGACACTGATTTGCCTAATGTGGAATTTGACTTTAAAATCATCAAGAAAGGTTCAGCAATGTCATATTGTTCGGCAGTCAATGTGCATTTTGACAAAAACTCGGGTAATGCTGTCAAATTGCAATGTGAAGGAGCCGGAGCTGGAGCAAAGAAAGAAAAATGTTATCCTGTCTCCAGCTAGCAGCTGATTTCTACACATTAGCCCAGGAATTGCTATTGTTAGTGTTAACTGATTAACGCTTAACGGATTCATAAGACTGCTGTTTTAACGGAGGCAGTAGGCGATTTAAAGTCTGTAAATGCCTACTTTCAAGTAACAGGCAAAAGGAATGTCACACCATCACTTCAATCATTTGCTGCACATATTGTTGACTGCGACTCCTCAGCCTCTACCCTACAAGCAGTGCTGGATTACACACTGATGCCAGTCAAGTTGCAGAAAGCCCCGTGCACCACAACCACAGATTATGGCACAATAGCACAGTGGTTAGCACTGTTGCTTCACAGCGCCAGGGTCCCAGGTTCGATTCCCGGCTTGGGTCACTGTATGCGCGGAGTCTGCGTGTTCTCCTTGAGTCTGCGTGGGTTTCCTCCGGGTGCTCCGGTTTCCTCCCACAAGCCCCGAAAGACGCGCTTGTTAGGTGAATTGGGCATTCTGCATTCTCCCTCAGTGTACCCGGACAGGCAACGAGGGGATTTTCACAGTAACTTCATTGCAGTGTTAATGTAAGCCTACTTGTGACACTAATAAAGATTATTATTATTTGGTAAACTGCAGGATAGAACTGGGTGAAAGCTGACAATTGCTACATCGAGTTTGCAGCAGGAAAAAGACCTTCTGGCCCAAATAGGGGCTGGTTTAGCACAGGGCTAAAGAGCTGGCTTTGAAAGCAGACCAAGGCAGGCCAGCAGCACGGTGCAATTCCCTCCCCGAACAGCCGCCGGAATGTGGCGACTAGGGGCTTTTCACAGTAACTTCATTTGAAGCCTACTTGTGACAATAAGCGATTTTCATTTCATTTTCATTTCAATTGTGTATGTGCTGTTTATGCTCCACATCAGCCTCCTCATAGTCCTCCTCATAATCCACTTCACCTCCCATAGCAGCCGCACCTTCTATTTCTTTCAATTGCTGTAATTTACACAATTAGCAAATTGTACCTTTTTTTTGCCTTGATGCGTTTGAAGATAAGATAATTCTGAAAGATGAAAACAAACCATTTGGAGACTATTGAACTCATCTATTACCTCAGCTTGTGAAAGTGGGCACCGTGATTCAGTTCATTGCTGGGAAGTTAATTTGAAAAGCATACATCCAAAACGAGAGAGGTGCTATTCATTAATTCTGTAAATTACAGCACTTGAGAACATTACAGTTCAATTACTTTAAAATGAAAAACATCAAGCCAACATATTGCATGAACGTAACTACAGCAATTTTGACCCATTTTGCACAGTTCTTGTCACCAACATTATTACCTCGCATGTTGTTAATGGAAACCGTTGCTTTTGAGAATCGCTGATTAAATGTTCCTGTCTGATGTATTAACACACAGGGGAAAAAACAAATCAGGATTTTGTTTTATTTTGCCCAGAAGAGTCCATTTTCAAGACTAATGAAGGGGGGTGGGCTTGGTCAGGGAGCGAAAGCATTCTAGGTCGCGTGTCACCCCTAGGCAGGGGGTATGAGGGGCTTTGCGTCTGTGAGGCCTTCAAGCCACCTTTAAATAGTGTGGAGACCCACAACAGGGGCAACCACAGCTGCAACCTGTCTATCCTACCAGACACTTCCAGGACAGAGCCCTGCTGTGGGTTCGCTCCCGAAAGTCAATTTCCCTCCCTTTGACTGTGAGCAGCCTCTAGCTTCACAGCTGAAAGCTATTTCAAATGAGGAATTAGCCTTGTTAGTTGTGATAGCACTTCACACTCCTAAACTCTCAAGTGCCTCCTCGAAGGTACATGTGCCATGTCTCAGAGGATGATTAGTGCATAGTATGTCAAGCAAACTTTGATGCCTGAACAGTGTGACTGTTCACTAGGAGCTTCAGCATCATAGAGGCAGCTGCCAACAATCAAACAATAAAGAGTAGGGCTTCAGCCCTGGGGATCTTCTCATGACCAAAGGATAAGTGTGTGGAACGGTCTCCCTAATTTTCATGGCAGAGGTCTGGGGTCCGGGGTCTAGGGGCTCCTGATGTAGCCAGAGTGAGTGTGCAGAGCAAGGTTTGCCAGCACAACTGGCTCACTAGACGGCACTCTGAGAGACGGCCAGACATGTAAGGTTGAGGGATGCTTAGTGGATTTGAAGGTCCTGGGGTGGAAGCCCGAATTGATTGTCAGTCTCTCTCCTTCTCTAATTCCTTCCAGATCAAAATAATGTTTTCTGGTGTTGCTCTCACAGAAGCAGCCCTTGCGTTTCTAGTGGCAGCCGAAGCGGCCAGATGCTGGAGATGGCAGCAACAGCGACAGCGCAGGCTGGAAGCGACACCCCATATGCAGGGGGCCGCTGCACACCCTGAAGACCTGCCCACCCATCAGGCTGAGGAGGGACCCAAAAGGGAAGGCCAGCGACGGTCCAAAGTGGACAGGCGTCTTTGGCCATTCCATGAGCTGACGGATAGCATGTGTCGCAGAAGACTGTGTCTCACTAGAGAGGCAGTTTGGCACCTGTGCTACGTCCTCGTGGACTTGGTACTCTATAGATGAAGACGACACCCGCTCGCCATGACCGATCCCAGCCCCGGTCGACTTACCAGTGTCACAGACGTCGCCGTGCCACCCTCTTCTGCACGCTGACCTTGAGATGTGCCAGTGACAAGAGGGGGGGATTCGAAAGAACTTGAGACTGCCGTCGTCTCCATGGTGGCAGGCCCTGGGTTGGCCTCCAGCGCTTCATCCTCCCTGATGGTGTCCATAGGGCCCTCAGGGACTCTGTGGGGCAGAGGTACAGCTGGAGTGAGTCCAGAAACCTCTGTGTCATCTGGCTCTGCCAGTCCTGGAGGCCGCCCCCCCCCCCCCCCCCCCCCCCCCCCCCCCATCGTAAGCACTATGGTGTCGATGCACTCTGCGCTTCTCCTCTAGTGATTGGGCCATTCTCTGGAGTTCCTCGGCAATGTCCACTTGCATCTGGGACATGTCCTTCATCGACACGGACATGATGTCGTCCCTCAGCCATGGTCATCACAGACTGAGCCATGCCTTGGGCACCACCTCCCAAGACACCCTAGCAGTGTCGACCTCAATGCCACACATAGTCGGCACCATCTCCTGAGCCTGAAGGCTTTGGGATTCCTCCAGTAGGCTTTGCAGTTTCTGGAGTGTTGCTGGCATCCCCACTTGAACCTCATGGCTGCATCCTATCATCTGCATCATCTCTGGGATAACCTTGTCCAGAGGCTCTGACTGGGATCCAGCTGAGTTCTCGGATTCAGCAAACCACCGCTTGCTGTCTCCCTTGAGTGTTCCTGCCTACACCTGATGCACATCAGCAACAACTGGGTGGTGCTACCAGATTGTACCCCAGAAGCCTGTCCACCAATGTCGCCCATCAAGGTGTGTGTCTCTGCTCTGGTGGAAGGTTGGGTGATAGCTGTGATGACTTGATCATGACCTCCTCAGAGCTCTCCTCCGAGGTGGACTCTTGGGTGGTGGGGAGAGGTGCGGGACAACTCTGCATGGCCCGACCTCATCCAATGGAGATCCTGCGAGACAATGGACATGTGGTCAGGGAAGGATCATTTTATCTGATACCGCTATGGCACTGGCCAGCCTTGCTGGGTTCGCTCTCCTCGGACAGCTCCGTGATTTACAGGGCCCGTTACTCATGGGGCACGAACACTTGGATCTCTGGCGTCCCGCCCCCCATCTTGGCCTTTACTGGTTATTATGGGCAATCTTCTCCTGTGGAGACAAAGGGAGGGCAGTGTGAGTCTCACGCTTGATGGGTCATGGGGGTCTATAGCAGATGGCCTGTATGGGCACCACACCCAGGCACGATGTACTGGTCAGTGTCAGGGGTTTCTGAGGAATAAGCACGAAGACTGGATGTGGGGAGGGTGCGAGGTGTCAGCTAGCGATTTGTGGTTGGGGGGTGGGGGGGGAGTGGAGTTGGGGATTTGAGGGGTGGCAGGCAGAACTGATGTGAGGAGAGAGATCGTAACTTACTCTTGCAGCTCGGTGGAGGTTGTTGGTTTTCTTCCGACATTGGACGGGAGTCCATCTGGTCATGCGGCCCAAGCTGACTGCTGCTGCCACTGCCTCCCAGGCTGCATTGCAGGCCTTGCTACTGGTCCTCCAATCCCCTCGACCTGCCTCTCATCCACTGCATCGAGAAGCCTAGCCAGATCGGCTCGCCAAAACGATGAGCAGGCCTGCGCAAAGCCATCCTTGTGTGCTGACTGGGAGTGAGTGTTGAGGGAGCGTTTAAATCAGCTCCTTATTAGTGGCAAGAAGCTGAGGCACAAGTCAGGCAAATCAACCAGCGAGACAGCCAGTAATGTCAAAAATCTCATGGGGGATGTGCAGTATGGTTTGCTTGAAGTATTGGTTTTATATTGATGTTTGCACATTTCTGTTATCTGTAACTGTTTACAATGCCAAAAAATACCTCAATAAAATTGTTTGTTAAAAAAAACCCTCCTGGGGGCTCATTTTGGCACCAAGTGCCTTTGAATATGGGCCGCCATCTCGCCAACGCGGCCATCGAGAAACATCCCACCAAACGCACCCAAAATGACACTTTAACACTTTTCTGTTAAATCACCCCCAAAATCACTTGTATTACCCAGGAACAAGTTGACCTCTGTCTGGTTAACACTAGATGGTCTCAATGCCAGCACTGCATTCCGTCCCTTTATTATAAGCCCCAATCACCTTAAAATGATTGTGTACCCAAAATGCACTTTTTCTTCCATATCTGTGCAAAAATGACGTTATTTTTTGGAGCGGGTGGCAGTGACGTCGCTATAATCTGGCAGCAACATTTTCATGCTTGTGAAAATTTGAATGTGCTAACCTATCTTTGCAATGGTCCAAGCTGGGAGGGGATTTGCTGTAAATGTGCATTGGAACAAATGCACCATTCACTGTTGATTTATTGGGACATGGGAATATTCAACTGCACTGAAGTAAAGTCTGGATATGAGTTGCTGGAGGGAATTATTTCCCAATGTAATAATCGACAAATTATTTTCAATTGATAGAAACCGGCGAAATAGTTTTCTGGTGCTAAATCCCCAGGTGCTAAATTGGGAGAAGGCCAACTACAAGCAGATTAGACAGGATTTGGAGGCTGTTGTTTGGGAGAGGCTGTTTGAATGGTAGAACCCTCAAGAGTATTGACAGTCAGAGAGATCTAGGTGTACAGGTCCACAGGTCACTGAAAGGGGCAACACAGGTGGAGAAGGTAGTCAAGAAGACATATGGCATGCTTGCCTTCATTGTTGCAGCTGTATAGAATCTTAGTTAGGCCACACTTGGAGTATAGTGTCCAATTCTGTTGCCACACTACCAGAAGGATGTGAAGGCTTCAGAGAGGGTGCAGAAGAGATTTACCAGGATGTTGCCTGGTATAGAGGGCATTAGCTATGAGGAGAGGTTGAATAAATTCGGTTTGTTCTCACTGGAACGACGGAGGTTGAGAGGCGACCTGATAGAGGTCTACAAAATCATGAGGGGCATAGACAGTGGATAGTCAGAGACTTTTTCCCCAGGGTAGAGGGGTCAATTACTAGGGGGCATAGGTTTAAGGTACGAGGGGCAAGGTTTAGAGGAGATCTACGAGGCAAGTTTTTTACACAGAGGGTAGTGGGTACCTGGAACTCGCTGCCGGAGGAGGTGGTGGAAGCAGGGATGATAGTGTTGTTTAAGGGGCATCTTGACAAATACATGAATAGGATGGGAATAGAGGGATAGGGACCCCGGAAGTGTAGAAGATTTTAGTTTGTACGGGCAGCATGGTTGGCGCAGGCTTGGAGGACCGAAGGGCCTGTTCCTGTGCTGTACTTTTCTTTGTTCTTTGAGGGTAAATCCACATTTGGCATGTGGGAGTCTTTTAAGGAGCAGTTGATGGGAGTGCAGGACAGGCATATGTCGGGAAACAGGAAGGACACGAAAGGCAGGATTCGTGAACCATGGATGACCAGGAAATTGCGAATCTTGTCAAAAAGAAACAAGATGCATACATGAGGTACAGGCAACTAAAAACAGATGAAGCTCTTGAGGAATACAAGGAAAGTAGAAAAGAGCTCAAGCAGGCAGTTAGGAGGGCAAAAAAGGGTCACGAAATGTCCTTGGCAGACAGGATTAAGTTGGAATCCCAAGGCATTTTATATCTATATTAGGAACAAGAGAAAGAGTTGGTCCACTCATGGACAAAGGAGGGAAATTATGTGCAGAACCAGAGGAAGTAGGTGAGGTCTTTAATGAGTATTTTGCATCGGTATTCACAAAGGAGAGGGACACGTTTAATTGGTGGTGTCTCAGCAGGATGTGTAAACACTTTAGAACAGGTCGTTATTATGAGGGAAGAAGTGTTAGGTGTGTTAAAAAGCATTAAGGTAGACATATCCCGAGGGCCAGATGGCATTTATCCTAGATTACTGAGGGGCATGAGAGATGAAATTGCTGGGCCTCTAACAGAAATCTTTGTGTCCTCGTTGGCCACAGGTGAGAACCCAGACGATTGGAGGATAGCCAATGTTGTACCTTTATTTAAGAAGTGTTGCAAGGATTATCCGGGTAATTATAGGCCAGTGAACTTGACATCAGTGATAGTGAAATTGTTGGAAAAGGGGCGGAGAATCCCCGATGACGCCAAATTCGGAGCGGCGTGGTTTTCGCGATGCTCCACACCCTGAAAAGCGGCGTACTCTAGGAGTATGCCGCACACTGTATCCACGGCCTCAGGCCATTGCCTGAGGCCCGCCACGCGATGCTCCATCCCCGACTGGCCAAGTTCCCGATGTGGACACATGTGGTCTCACCTGTTGTAAACTCAGCGTGGTGGCTGCGGACTCAGTCCGGCGCAGCCACAGTCGGGGGAGGGCCAATCTGCGGGCAGGGGGTGGCTTCATTCGGGGCTGGGCGCACTGTGGGGGGCGGTCCGGTGCACGTGAGCAGCCGAAGGGGGGAACTATTTTTGCAGTCCGGTCCGCGGGCTGCGTCCGCCAAGAAGCATGGCGCGGCCGCTGCAGGCTGCTGCCCTGCGCATGCGCGGCCAGGGACCCGGCAATGCTTTGGGCCGTATTGGCAGCTAAAATTGGGAGCTCTATGCTGCCTGGCTGCTAGCCACCCCGTCCCCCCCCATCCCCCCCCACCCCCCGAGCAGGGAATCGGTGGCCGTTTTGCGCCATTTTTCCTGGCGTAAAATATCACAGTTTTCACGCTGGCATGGGGACTTAGTCTCCCAAATGGAGAATAAGCCCAGGTTCTGTGCACATTTGGAAGTGAATGGTCTTATTAGCGACAGACAGCATGGTTTTGTACGAGGGAGGTCATGTCTCACTAATTTAATTGAGTTTTTTGAGAACGTGACAAAAATGATTGACGAGGGGAGGGCTGTGGATGTTGTCTACATGGACTTTAGTAAAGCATTTGATAAGGTCCCTCATGACAGGCTGGTGCAAAAGGTCAAATCACATGGGGTCAGGGGTGAATTAGCTGGATGTATTCTGAACTGGCTTGGCCATAGAAGACAGAGTGTAGCAATGGAAGAATGTTTTGGTGGTCTGTAACTAGTGATGTTCCGCAGGGATCAGTAGTGGGACCTCTGCTCATTATAAATGACTTGGAAGAAAACATAGCGGGTCTGATAAGCAAGTTTGCGGATGATACTAAGATTGCAGGAGTTGTGGATAGTGATGGATTGCCAGAGCATACAACAGGATATAGATAGGCTGCAAAATTGGGCAGAGAAATGGCAGATGGAATTTAACCCGGACAAATGCGAAGTGATGCATTTTGGTAGATCCAATTTAGGTGGGAGCTATAAAATAAATGGCTGAACCATCAAGAGCACAGAGACACAGAGATCTGGGCGTGCAGGTCCACAGATCCTTAAAGGTGACAGCACAGGTGGAAATAGTGGTACAGAAAGCATATGGCATGCTTGCCTTTATAGGACAGGGTAGCGAGTATAAAAGCTCGAAAATTATGTTACAATTATATAGAACGTTGGTTAGGCCACATTTGGAATACTGTGTCCAATTCTGGTCACCGCACTACCAGAAGGACGTGGAGGCTTTGGAGAGAGTACAGAATAGGTTTACCAGGATGTTGCCTGGTATGGAGGGTATTAGCTATGAGGAGAGATTGAATAAACTGGGATTGTTCTCCCTAGAGAGACGGAGGCTGAGGAGCGATCTGATAGAAGTTTATAAAATTATTAGGGGTATAGATAGGGTGAACAGTTGGAGGCTTTATCCCAGGGTGGAATTCCCCCAAGGTGATGGGGGAAATGTTCAGTGGGGTTGTGTGGGGGAAGTTTTTACACAGAGGGTGGTAGTGGCCTGGAATGCACTGCCACGTGAGGTGGTTGAGGCAGATACGTTCGCGACCTTTAAGACTTATCTGGATAGGCACATGAACAGACAGGGTATGGAAGGATACGGCGGTTGGCCTAGATAGGACACGTGATCGGCGCAGGCTTGGAGGGCCGAAGGGCTTGTTCCTGTGCTGTATTGTTCTTTGTTCTTCCCTACATGTGTAGTTAAGCTAATTAATGTCTAGTTTGGTTCACAAATATTTCTAAAAGACTCACCTGGAAGTTTGATGGCACATCCTGATTGGTGAGTGGGACACATGTCCTTGTTATTGGATGTGTGCCATCCACTCTGTTGATGAAGGTGAATAAATAAGCATTCGTGATGGAACGTCATGTCCAGGGGGATGATGACAATGCATTCTCAATTTACGGAGAATGATGCTGCTTCCTGTGGAAAACCATGTCTGCTTAGCAAATGCCCAAATTTGTACTGCTGCTGGTCTATTGGTGAGCCAGCAAACAGATGTTTTGGGGGGACAAGGTGGCTCAAAGGTGACCACATAGCCGAGGATGGAATTTTTGGAACCTAACCAACTTTCTTGGGTAGTCTGAATGTACCACTACCTGAGCCAGACAGGGGCTTCTATTCTCAGGCATATTAATGATGCAACAGCCACTCTAAACCATCAGAACCTGAAGGACTTTCTAAACTTGCTTTTAGATGAATGATAGTTTGGGTAGTTATGGCTGGACAAGGAAAAGAAATGTTATAACCCTACAGCAGACCCAGGAATCTGCAACCACAGAGTCCCTGTGGCCTCATCTGAGTACGATTTGCCCAGGTGAGGGGTGGTGAGGGTGGGGGTGGGGCTGGGCTACCCCTCCCTACCCCTCTCTACCCTTCCCCCTTTCCTAGGACTGCTGGGACATAAATACCCCCACCAGGGTGTGGGCTGGATGTGGGAGACCCTTTGGGGAGTAAGAGGAGTAAATAATAAGGAAAATAAATCAAAACTTTCTACAGCCATCGATTCCAAGTGGTTGCTTGCCTGAGACTTTACAGGGAAGTTTTCCAGCATTGTAATTTGGTAGTCTGTGTGGATTGAATTAGTTAATCTTCAGAACCACCTACACCTGGTAATCCCTCAGCATTCATTCTGCTAATCCGTATCTAAACTCTGGAACTGGTTAATTGGTGTGAAGGGAGTGCACTCACTCTGACACAGACTGGAATTCTAACTTCAGCTGTTAACTCTGGGTCCATGAGCACTCTCTTAAACGGATGTGTGTTTAAGTCTCATTCCAGGGGCGTCATTCTCTGACCCCCCAGCCGGTCGGAGAATGGCCGTTGACCGCCGTGAATCCCGCCCCCGCCGGTTGCCGAAGTCTCCGGTACCGGATATTCGGGGGGGGCGGGAATCGGGCCACGCCGGTTGGCGGGCCCCCCCGCTCGATTCTCCGGCCCGGATGGGCCGAAGGTCCGCCGATAAATTGCCTGTCCCACCGGCGTAAATTAAAGTACCTATTTACCGGCGGGACAAGGCGGCGTGGGCGGGCTCCGGGGTCCTGGGGGGGGGCGCGGGGCGATCTGACCCCGGGGGGTGCCCCCACGGTGGCCTGGCCCGCGATCGGGGCCCACCGATCCGCGGGCGGGCTTGTGCCGTGTGGGCACTCTTTCCTTTCCGCCTCCGCCACGGTCTCCAACATGGCGGAGGCGGAAGAGGCTCTCCTCACTGCGCATGCGCGGGAAACTGTCAGCGGCCGCTGACGCTCCCGCGCATGCGCCGCCCCGACATGTCATTTCCGCGCCAGCTGGCGGGGCAACAAAGGCCGTTTCTGCCAGCTGGCGGGGCGGAAATCCCTCCGCCGCCGGCCTAGCCCCTCAATGTTGGGGCTCGGTCCCCAAAGATGCGGAATACCTTTGGGGCGGCGCGATGCCCGTCTGATTGGCGCCGTTTTGGGCGTCAGTCGGCGGACATCGCGCCGTTTGGGGAGAGATTCTCCGACCCCCCACCGGGTCGGAGAATCGCTGGGGGCTGGTGTAAATCCCGCCCCCGCCGGTTGCCGAATTCTCCGGCACCGGATATTCGGCGGGGGCGGGAATCGCGCTGCGCCGGTTGGCGGGCCCCCCCCCGGCGATTCTCCAGCCTGGATGGGCTGAAGTCCCGCTGCTAGAATGCCTGTCCCGCCGGCGTGGATTAAACCACCTCTCTTACCGGCAGGACAAGGCGGCGCGTGCGGGCTCCGGGGTCCTGGGGAGGGGGGGGGCGCGGGGTGATCTGGCCCCGGGAGGGCCCCCACGGTGGCCTGGCCCACGATCGGGGCCCACCGATCCGCGGGCGGTCCTGTGCCATGGGGGCACTCTTTTCCTTCCGCCTTCGCCACGGTCTCCACCATGGCGGAGGCGGAAGAGACTCCCTCCACTGCGCATGCGCGGGGATGCCGTGAGCGGCCGCTGACGCTCCCGCGCATGCGCCGCCCGGCAATGTCATTTCCGCGCCAGCTGGCGGGGCACCAAAGACCTTTCCCGCCAGCTGGCGGGGCGGAAATCAGTCCGGCGCGGGCCTAGCCCCTCAATGTTAGGGCTCAGCCCCTCAAGGAGTGGAGGATTCCGCACCTTTGGGGCGGCGCGATGCCGGTCTGATTCGCGGCGTTTTTGGCGCCAGTCGGCGGACATTGTGCCGATTGCGGAGAATCCCGCCCCTGAACACAGAATCTAGGCCGACATTGCAGCATAGTACCAAATAAATGTTGCAACAACAAATGCTCAGTCTTTAGAATAAGGCATAAAGATTAGCTGTGACTCCCTCTTGGATAAATGTAAACGATTCCATGGTACTATTTTGAATAAGAGCAGGAGCAATTTCTCCATGTCAACCATCATCATCAAATGTAGATTATACGGCCAATATTACATTGCTGCTGGTGAGTGTGTGCATATTGGCTATCCCAGTCTTTTGGTATCTCTTCATCTGACAGACACCATTCCAGTTCAAACAGTGTGTTGAACTGTCTGTCTTGCTATTTTCGCTTATGGTCATGTCTTCCACAAGCTGTATGGACATTATCATGATGAGCCTTTTCATGCTAATTATGCAAGAGGAAAGTGTTCAATAAAACATTGAGAAACGTGTAATGTGAATGGAGCAGTTGCCGTGTTTACCACAAACTGAGACTCTGACTGGATTAGGACTGCAGTGTGAGATGTGCTTTACACACCCCAGTAATTGTCAGATGCATAATGAGTCACAACCGGCCAAAAGACTTACAGGCTGATGAGGCAGCAGCACTTCATTAAGGATAATAATCGAGGTGCACTGGAGGTGTTAAATGACTTTTTGATATCCCTTAGACCTGTTGGGCGTCATTCTCCGACCCCCCCGCCGGGTCGGAGAATGGCCGTAGGCCGCCGTGAATCCCGCCCCCGCCGAAGTCTCCGGTACCGGAGATTGGGCAGGGGCGGGAATCGGGCCGCGCCGGTTGGCGGGACCCCCCGCTGGATTCTCCGGCCCGGATGGGCCGAAGTCCCGCCCAGAAATTGCCTGTCCCGCCGGCGTAAATCAAACCTGGTATTTACCGGCGGGACCAGGCGGCGTGGGCGGGCTCCGGGGTCCTGGGGGGGGGCGCGGGGCAATCTGACCCCGGGGGGTGCCCCCACGGTGGCCTGGCCCGCGATCAGGGCCCACCGATCCGCGGGCGGGCCTGTGCCGTGGGGGCACTCTTTCCCTTCCGCCTCCGCTACGGCCTCCACCATGGCGGAGGCGGAAGAGACTCTCCCCACTGCGCATGCGCGGGAAACTGACAGCGGCCGTGGACGCTCCCGCGCATGCGCCGTATTTCCACGCCAGCTGGCGGGGCAACAAACACCATTTCCGCCAGCTGGCGGGGCAGAAATCCCTCCGGCGTCGGCCTAGCCCCTCAATGTTGGGGCTAGGCCGCCAAAGATGCGGAGCATTCCGCACCTTTGGGCCGGCGCGATGCCCGTCTGATTGGCACCGTGTTTGGCGCCAGTCGGCGGACATCGCGCCGTTGGGGGAGAATTTCGCACATGATTCCTGAAGCTCTGATCTGGACTGATCTGATCTCTTCACAGATCTTCGCTACTATGTAGTACTACAATACGTATGCTTCACCCGATGCCCGTGTCTATGTATTTACATTGTGTATTTATGTATGTTTTTTCATGTATGGAACGATCTGTCCGGACTGCATGCAGATCAGTACTTTTTGCTGTATCTCGGCACACGTGACAATAAAACAAATCCAATCCAAATCTAAATCTCCACCACTGGGGAAATTTCTCTCACCAGGGGCGGGATTCTCCGCAATCGGCGTGATGTCCGCCAACCGGCGCCAAAAACGGCGCGAATCAGTCCGGCATCGCGCCGCCCCAAAGGTGCGGAATTTTCCGCATCTTGAGGGGCTGAGCCTCACCTTGAGGGGCTAGGCCCGCGCCGGACTGATTTCCGCCCTGCCAGCTGGCGGGAAAGGCCTTTGGTGCCCCGTCAGCTGGCGCGGAAATGACTTTGCCGTGTGGTGCATGCACGGGAGCATCAGCGGCCGCTCACGGCATCCCCGCGCATGCGCAGTGGAGGGGGTCTCTTCCGCCTCCGCCATATTGGAGACCATGGTGAAGGCGGAAGGAAAAGAGTGCCCCCACGGCACAGGCCCGCCGGCTGATCGGTGGGCCCTGATCGCGGGCCAGGCCACCGTGGGGGCACCCCCCGGGGCCAGATCCAATCCAAATCTAAATCTCCACCACTGGGGAAATTTCTCTCACCAGGGGCGGGATTCTCCGCAATCGGCGTGATGTCCGCCAACCGGCGCCAAAAACGGCGCGAATCAGTCCGGCATCCCCCCAGGACCCCGGAGCCTGCCCCGCCTTGTCCTGCCGATAAGAGAGGTGGGTTGATTCTCGCCGGCGGGACAGGCATTCCAGCAGCAGGACTTCGGCCCATCGCGGGCCGGAGAATCGCCGGGGGGGGCTGCCAACCGGCGCGGCGCGATTCCCACCCTCGCCGAATATCCGGTGCTGGAGAATTCGGCAACTGGCGAGGGCGGGATTCACGCCGGCCCCCAGCGATTCTCCGACCCGGCGGGGGGTCAGAGAATCCCGCCCCAGGTCTGAATCTGTTGTGGACTATTTCATATTGCATTGATGTAACTATATCGATCGTATCCACTGTGTGGATGGTAAAAGCCAAAATGGACGGATTTAGGTTATTTTCATTCAGCGATTATTCCTACATTTAGATCTTGATACTTTTGCAACTTATACAGTCTTTTGTTTTGCTGAATGTTTTGTTTGGCTATTCATGCTGCCTCCTCACCTCCTGCAGTTAATACAAGTCAGAATTAAATTGCCTTGTAACGACATGATTCAGGTGTCCCAAACCACTTTTCACTTTTTTTAACTTGACATTTTCCAAGGTGCAAATTCTTTTCATAACTGTCTGACCAACATGAAATATCATGAAATATCTTTGGCTAACAGGGTTAAGGAAAATCCCAAAGCCTTTTATTCGTATATAAGGAGCAAGAGGGTAACTCGAGAAAGGATTGGCCCACTCAAGGACAAAAGAGGGAATTTATGCATGGAGTCAGAGGAAATGGGTGAGATTCTTAATGAGTACTTTGCATCGGTATTCACCAAGGAGAGGGACATGACGGATGTTGAGGCTAGGAATGGATGTTTAAATACTCTAGGTCAAGTCGGCGTAAGGAAGGGGGAAGTTTTGGGTATTCTAAAAGGCATTAAGGTGGACAAGTCCCCAGGTCCAGATGGGATATATCCCAGGTTACTGAGGGAAGCGAGGGACCTGGGGCCTTAACAGATATCTTTGCAGCATCCTTGAGCACGGGTGAGGTCCCGGAGGACTGAAGAATTGCTAATGTTGTCCCTTTGTTTAAGAAGTGTAGCAGAGATAATCCAGGGAATTATAGACCTGTGAGCTTGACGTCAGTGGTAGGCAAACTGTTGGAGAAGATACTGAGGGATAGGATCTATTCACATTTGGAAGAAAATAGACTCAGTGATAGGCAGCATGGTTTTGTGCAGGGAAGGTCATGTCTTACAAACCTAATAGAATTATTTGAGGAAGTGACAAAGTTAATTGATGAGTGAAAGGCTGTAGATGTCATATACATGGACTTCAGTAAGGCGTTTGATAAAGTTTCCCATGGCAGGTTGATAGAAAAAGTGAAGTCGTATGGGGTTCAAGGTGTACTAGCTAGATGGATAAAGAACTGGCTGGGCAACAGGAGACAGAGAGTAGTGGTGGAAGGGAGTGTCTCAAAATGGAGAAACGTGACTAGTGGTGTTCCACAGGGATCCGTGCTCGGACCACTGTTGTTTGTGATATACATAAATGATCTGGACGAAGGTATAGGTAGTCTGATTAGCAAGTTTGCAGATGATACTAAAATTGGTGGAGTTGCAGATAGCGAGGAGGACTGTCAGAGAATACAGCAAAATATAGATAGATTGGAGAGTTGGGCAGAGAAATGGCAGATGGAGTTCAATCCAGGCAAATGCGAGGTGATGCATTTTGGAAGATCTAATTCAAGAGCGGACTATACGGTCAATGGAATAGTCCTGGGGAAAATTGATGTACAGAGAGATCTGGGAGTTCGGGTCCATTGTATCCTGAAGATGGCAACACAGGTCGATAGAGTGGTCAAGAAGGCATACAGCATGCTTGCCTTCATCAGACGGGGTATAGAGTACAAGAGTCGGCAGGTCATGTTACAGTTGTATAGAACTTTGGTTAGGCCACATTTGGAATACTGCGTGCAGTTCTGGTCGCTACATTACCAGAAGGATGTGGATGCTTTAGAGAGGGTGCAGAGGAGGTTCACCAGGATGTTGCCTGGTATGGAGGGTGCTAGCTATGAAGAAAGGTTGAGTAGATTAGGATTGTTTTCGTTGGAAAGACGGAGGTTGAGGGGGGACCTGATTGAGGTCTACAAAATTATGAGAAGTATGGACAGGGTGGATAGCAACAAGCTTTTTCCAAGAGTGGGGGTGTCAATTACAAGGGGTCATGATTTCAAGGTGAGAGGGGGAAAGTTTAAGGGAGATGTGAGTGGAACATTTTTTACGCAGAGGGTGGTGGGTGCCTGGAACACCTTGCCAGCGGAGGTGGTAGAGGCAGGCATGATAGCATCATTTAAGATGCAGCTAGACAGATATATGAACGGACGGGGAACAGAGGGAAGTAAATCCTTGGAAAATAGAAGACAGGTTTAGATAAAGGATCTGGATCGGCGCAGGCTGGGAGGGCCGAAGGGCCTGTTCCTGGGCTGTAATTTTCTTTGTTCTTTGTAACATTCACAAGGAACAGAGAAGTAGACAGAGAATTATGAGGAAACATTAAACACAAATATTTTTAAAGAGAAGCTACATCATCCCAGAAAATGAACAGTTTATGACTGTCGTCAGAACCTCTTGACTGCCCGATGCTCCTACAAGCCCAGTCAGGTACAAGTGTTTCATAATTCATGGGCAGCAAGAATCACGAGCGGGCGGAGAATAGTGCGAAAGTGAAACATTGCGATCGGTGCCTGGCCCCGATTAAGTTTAAGGGAGATGTGCGTGGAACGTTTTTTACGCAGAGGGTGGTGAGTGCCTGGAACACCTGGGGGCGTTAGCGAGGTTTGCACCCTGCGCCAGTGAGCCCTAGCAAAACCGTTATTTGCGTGGATTTAAATCTCAATAGCGGGTTGGACACTTCATGCTCCACGCCTCTGAGGCGGAAATCACGCAGGCACGAATTAGTGCAGGTCTTTACAAGCAGGGCCTGGATGCTATGGCTATTGAGAGGGAGCAAGAGGCTAACAAAACTCAAACATTGTCGAGCTTGCTGGGGTTAGCTGCCTGGGTTGGGGAGGGAATGGCATGGAACGACTTGGTGCCAAGTCCATGGACTTTGGATGTCCACCTCGGGATCGGGGTGGCCTGACTCAGACAGTGATTTAAATGCACCCCTCTGGTGCTACTTACAAGCTCCTGGCTGCTCACACAGTTAACTGCTCACTGTATCCTGTAACTGTTTACAAAGTGTCTGGTGATGTGCAGCCCACGCAGGCCGCCCCTCTGGAAACTCTCATAGCCCAGTGGCATCATCTAAGGGACGGGTGTGGCCATGCTCAATCAAGCGTTGGCACTCCCCAGTGCATTCCTCAGAAGCATATCCCCACAGCACAGGAAACAGGAGATTAGCAGAGCTTACTCCAACCAAAGGACACCTACACTGTGGACTTTGGAACACTCCCTGGCACACTGCCGACATGCTCCATGCCAACCCAACCAACAGCCATAAAGCACTGTGGGGCGGATTAATGATGGCTGAGTGCGACTTCCACCCTTCGTTGGAGTGGAGGCCCCGCCCTCTGAGGTACAAGCCAATTTGGTTAGCTGGAGGCTCCAACAGTCCCTGTGGCGCAAAGAAGGTATCACTGGCAGCTGCTGGGACTACAGAAGAAGAGGAAGAAGAAGGTGAAGACCCAGGGATCATCAGAGCAGATAAGACTGTGATCTTGACCATGCAGGTTTTGGGTAAGTTCGGAATGTCATAATATACACCAGTATATCATGGTGCAGACACACACTGATGGACACACAGCAAGACCAATCAACACACACAACACCGCAGCCAATCACCAGTTAGAGCACACGCACTATAAAGACAGGGGGCATCAGAGTTCCCGCTCATTCGAGCTGCAGCTTCCTAGTAGGACAGAGCTCACAGCCTGCAGCACAGACATTCACGATGTGTTGAGTGCATCGACTGGTTAGGGCAAGACAAAGGTCTTTAGTTCAAGCTAGTATCGTGTTAACCCACAGTCAGAGTATGTTAAACAGTTAATGATTCAATAAAATAGCGTTGCATTATTTCAAGTGTTGGTGACCTGTATGTATTCCACGGATCCAGAGCACCGAACACAACATGATACCAGGAGTTGAGGGATATTAGCACTTCTTAGACCTACCTGCAAGTGATCTGCCTTCCGCCAGCATTCCGTCATCCTGCAACATGGACAACATCTGCCCGCTGCCACCGCTCCTCATCGCCGGCAATCTAAGGGCCAATTGGAAGATATTCAAACAACACTTCCAGCTCTTTCTTGAGGCCACAGACAGGGAGGATGCCTCGGATACCAGGAAGATTGTTCTCCTCCTCTCCACGGCCGGAGACCATGCCAGCCACATTTTCAATTCTCTCACCTTCGTGGATGATGAAGATAAAACAAAGTTCAAGATGGTCCTCCTCAAGCTTGACACTCACTGCAACATAGAGGTGAATGAAAGTTTTGAGCGCTACGTGTTCCAACAGCGTTTGCAGGATAAGGATGAACCTTTCTAATCCTTTCTCAAGCACCTCTGCATCCTTGCGCAGTCTTACAGCTACGGGCCCACCTCCGACTCCATGATATGCGACCAGATCGTTTTCAGTGTTCAGTCGGTCCCCCTACGACAGCAGCTCCTCAGAGTAAAGCAGCTCACCCTAGCGACCGCCATTGAGACCTGTGTCTTACACGAAAACGCCACGAGTCGGTATTCCCACATCCAAGTGGCTGAAACGCGGCAAGGTCCCCACGAGACGGAACGGGTCCAAGCGATTGAGCAACTCCAGGGCCTCAGCCTGGATGAGGGTGGTCATTTTGCGCGCTTTTCACGGACTCTCACGCTTGTGCGCACCAAACGAGGGGACGCCGACGTTGAAGAACATAACGCGCAGGCACGCACCACGCACGGCCGCACCGCGCATGCGCGGTGGCGCAGCGAACGTGCTGACGCTACGATGTGCGGCAACAGTGGCTCCGCCCATTTAAAACGGCAATGCCCTGCCAAATCTCGACAGTGCCTAAGATGTGGCAGACTTGGCCTCAATGCTGCCTCTGCCGAGCAGCTCAGCCTGCCAATTCATATCGCTTCAGCCAGCCTCGCAGGAATGTCCAGGCAATTCAACCCACGGTCACCCAGTCCGATGCGGACCTCCCACACAGCAGTGACACCGAGGACCCGACGGCGCCTTTTCGAGTCGGTGTCGTGACAAAAAACAGGGTGTCCCCGAAGCAAAGACACCAGCCGCTGTCGGTTTACAGCATCGATCCAGACAATGAGTGGTGTTGCACCCTGAAGGTCAACCAGAATTCGTTGCCCACCTCAGAGACATAATTTGTGAACTTTGTGGACTTATGGACTTTCTGATTTGTTCTGTTCTTCCATTTGATCGTTTACATGGTTTGTATATAGTGTCCATCTCGTTATTCTTGTGGCATACTGTTTTTCTGCACCAGGCACCTTCCCATGTAAATAGCTTAGTTTTCATGTACATAGCCCTGTAAATATTTCGCACACACGTAGTCAGGGACATTCTCACCATACACTATTTATTGCCACACATGTACATTATTTTATAAAAGGGGGGAATGTCATAATATACACCAGTGTATCATGGTGCAGATACACACTGATGGACACACAGTGGGACCAATCAACACACACAACAGCGCAGCCAATTACCAGTTAGAGCACACGCACTATAAAGACAGGGAGCATCAGAGTTCCCGCTCATTCAAGCTGCAGCTTCCTAGTAGGACAGAGCTCACAGCCTGCAGCACAGACATTCACCATGTGCTGAGTGCATCGACTAGTTAGGACAAGGCAAAGGTCTTTAGTTAAAGCTAGTATCGTGTTAACCCACAGTCAGAGTATGTTAAACAGTTAATGATTCAATAAAATAGTGTTGCACTATTTCAAATGTTGGTGACCTGTATGTGTTCCCTGGATCCAGAGCACCCAACACAATAAGGAAGAGCAGGTGAAGCGGGCTGATAGTGTGAGGGAGAGGGGGTTGTTTAAGGGAGGGAGTCGGTAGAAAGAAGTGGGTGTTCGAGCTAAGGGGGGCTTCCCTGCAATCAGCAAAGGGAAGGGCAGCCCGGAAAGAGTGCCTCCCACCTTCCTTCCTGCCCTTTCAACAGGTAAATTAAACAAATCTGCCCGCTCCTGCCCCACTGCCCATGCCAATCCTTTTATGGTGTGGGCAGCGTATTATCAAGATCAATTTTCTTGATAACAAACTTAATTGACTCTGGATTATTGATTTAAAAATGGCGGACAGACTGCCAATTGTGGCACCTATCCACTTCCCATATTATGGGGGCAAGCCCAGGTGTGGGTGGGAAGGTGGTGGGGTGGGCGCCTGCCATTTTTATGTGTCACCCCACCACATGGGAAATGCAGCCAATGTAAAATTCAGCTCCGTGTTCAAAACTTATTTTATTAGTTTGAAAGCACTTTGTGCTATGCTGAGGTCATAAAAGGTGCTGCATAATTGCAAGTCTTTCTTCTTTCTTTACGGCAGAGGGAAGCAAGAGGTAAAATCAAGATTGTACCTTCTTCTTTCTTATGCTAAGTCAGATGATCCCAGGGGTGCTGGGATGATAAAGTGATGTGAATGCCCATTATACTCAATGCTCCCTTGCACCAGAGCTTTGCTCTTGACCAGCCAGCAATGCCTGCTGTAAGTGTTGGTGCTGTAAGTGTCGGTAAGGTTAAACACAGGATCAAGTTACGGTGGAATAAACATCCTCCCAAGGTACACTACACAAGGCTCAAACACAGAACAATCATTTCTTGGGATCAGTGAAAACCTATGGAGCTGTTCTACCCAGCATGGTTCTACCAGCTGTAAGAAAGGAGAAAGGCAAGAAAATTGGTGAGAAAAAGAAAATAATTTAACAAATGCATTTTAGGACCCCGGCTGCTTTGAAACCCACATTGCACAGCAACAAAGGTGCATTGCATCCAGCTGAATATAAAGCCATCTGTGAAGAAACATGGTGCTCCATTAGACCCACATTTGTATCCTTTTTTGCAAATCAACTTTAATTATCTTTTATTGGATGGTATAACAGAACACATTCTGAAAATTATTCTCACTTGTGGCACCAGACACTCAGCTTTATGACTCAAGAGTCCATTTGTGGTGTATAAATAATTTCTCATCGATCTCTATATATTTTCTGGACATGTAACTTTTCAAGTTTCCTTAATGAGTTTGTTTTGGCTGCCTCGAGCGCTGTTTACTGGTCGGCAGCTCAGATGTACACGGATATGATGAGCTGTATGTTGCTATATCAAATTCTTCTTTCTGATAATTCAACAGAGAAAAAGAGGCTGTGAAATTGGGGCTCAGCAGAATTGGAGCTTGATCCCAGAGCAGTGCGAGTTGCGCATGTGCATAGTGAGGCAATGGTCAACTGGTCCACATTTTTTTTACATTCATGGATGTGGAAATCGCTGGCGGGGCCAACATTTATTGCCCTTCGCTAATTGTCCTTGAACCGAGTGGCTTCATAGACCATTTCACATGCCATTTAAGAGTCAACTGCATTGTTTTGGTTCTGGAGTCACACGTAGGCCAGACCTGGTAATGAAATGAAATGAATGAAAAGCGCTTATTGTCACAAGTAGGCTTCAAATGAAGTTACTGCGAAAAGCCCCTAGTCGCCACATTCCGGCACCTGTTCGGGGAGGCTGTTACGGGAATTGAACCGTGCTGCTGGCCTGCCTTGGTATGCTTTCAAAGCCAGCAATTTAGCCCTGTGATGGCAGATCTCCTTCCCTAAAGGCAAGCAGATAGGTTCTTACAACAACCACTTCATCATTCGACTTTTAATTCCAGACTTTTTATGGAACTCAAATTTCACCATCTGCCAAGGTGGGATTTGAACCCTGGGCCTTTGGATTTCTGGTCCAGTGATATTACCACCATGCTGCCACCTGTTACTTTTACGACAGTACCAGAGAGCTTTGGGTGCAATCTTCAGCGGGGGGAGGGAGGGGGGGCTTTTGGGGCCACTTAAATGCTGCCCAAGGGCCTTCAGAAGGTCTGGAGGAGAGGGGAAGAGGAGAGGAAGATGGGAACTGTGGGGGAGGCAATTATAGATCGGGGGGAGTTGGCATGTTGTGGCCGGCAGTGGCCCAGGTTTTAATTAACACCAGAGAATTCCAGCCAATATGTATTTTGAGGGTTGCTGTACAAAGAACAAAGAATGAAGAAATGTACAGCACAGGAACAGGCCCTTCGGCCCTCCAAGCCCGTGCCGACCATACTGCCCGACTAAACTACAATCTTCTACACTTCCTGGGTCCGTATCCTTCTATTCCCATCCTATTCATATATTTGTCAAGAAGTTAAGCCCATGATGTTCTTTCTTTTTCCCAGGAATAGGATTCACAGCCAGGCACTTCAAACAAGGCGCTGAAGGTTCTGAATTGATTATGACCCCAGCCTTTATTAAAGCACAGTGCTCAATGCAGACCATCTTTTTATTTAAAGAATCACTTGCCTGTTGACTCATGTTTAATTTGTGTTTGTTCTGATCATGTTAAAGTCAAAGTTAGAAATAATGAAATCCCATTGGTAATTTCTTCATTTAGGGGTCAAAGTCCAAAGCTGTGCAGGTTAGGTGGATTGGCCATGCTAAATTGCCCCTTCGTGTCCAAACGGTTGGGTGGGGTGACAGGGATAGGGCAGGGATTGGGCCTAGGTAAGGTGCTCTTTCGAAGGGTGGGTGCAGACTTGATGGGCCGAATGGCCTCCTTTTGCACAGCAGGGATTCTATGATTCTGTAAATTTGATTGTTTTGATTTACGGTTCCCACACCCCCAGCCCCATTCCCCCACGGATTGTAACACTGTTCACTGATCTCAGGATACCCCAAGGCACAATCGCAATCAGTGAAGTGCTTTAGATTCAGGTTTTACTGTGCCATTTAGCAAAATAGGGCTGCAAACTCTCATTGGTCATAGGCTTCGGCGTTGACCACATAGTTGCACTTGCCGGCAAACCAGTGAGGCTGCATCAATTGCCCAGAATGCCTCCTGCTTGCAGGAGTGACCAGGAGATCAATTCAGGAGAGTCCTGTACAATCCAGGAAGGTTGGCAACCCTACAAGAACAGCAAAGGGCATGGTTCGAGTGGAAGGTAGCTAGATACATGTTGTTCTTTCCCATTGAATTCCACTAATTCAATGCAAAAACAAGGATGATCCCAAGTCCTATTAATTACACCCATCTGAACTACCTACGTTTTTTGTCCTCGCAATACCTCATTACCTCCTGTAATTCTGAAGAATGCCAAAGTTAAAGGAAAGAAAAATAAACATTATGTACAAGTGGCTGTCAACTGATTCAGGCTAATTGGAACAACTGTCTTCTACTTTCACCTCTCGTCCCCTGAATCGTCTGATTGCCATACTTCATCCATAGCAACTGTAACCCATTTGGTTTCAGTATTCCACATGCATATGTCAGTTCCATTTCAGGTTGAAATTCTTTTTGTCCTATTTTTGCAATTCACACGAGTGCAAATGGTGACATGGGTGCAAAATCCAGAGCTGGAAAACGAAAATCTTGCCAAAGAGATAACAAACAACTATGTTTATTGAGCATAGTTCTGGCAAATTGAATCATTTGTATTGGTTGGTGACCTCAACGCAAAATATGCACTAACAACTGGAGTAATACAACCTAGTAAAAAGACCTATATTGTGATTAAAGTTCTGTGTAGTTCTGAAATGCAGCCTTATCTGTCACAGGGAGAGCAAATAGTTTCATTCCATTCAATGTATTTTTCCAGTTAAATATTATCTAAAACAGCAGCTTTTAGTTACCCTCCGGTTTCTGCAGGACAAGTTAAGAACTGTCAGGAATCTGGAATTGAGTTTTACATGTCTCTAGTTTTATGCAACTGGTTGTCGATAAGAATTGCCGCAGTGAATAGCTTGTCATTCCATCTATTCTTTTTGCTAAATGGACCAGATGCAGTATAATTGCAGGAATGTTGCATTGGAGAAATATTGAAACTCGATGGAATTGCCAAGTGGGTTCATCCAAGCATGTCCAATTACGGAATATAAATTGTTTGTTGCCAAATATATATGTGCACATCTGAAAATTGTGCAACCAATTAAATTAAGTTTTTAAATTAGAATTAAGCAAAAGGAATTACTGTTTGTTATTGTTTGCAATAGTTAATTACTTCTCTTGATCATACTGTAAATAAGCAGGATAAGCCACAAAGCACTAATTTGGGGCATTGGTTTTATATGCTGATGGTAACAATTTTAAAACAAATGCCAAAAAAAAAGCAACATGCGAGATATTAATGAATTATCCATAGTGTTTAGAATATGTGCCATTGTTGGTTCAAATAGTTAGATTTAACAAAGAACAAAGAACAAAGAAATGTACAGCACTGGAACAGGCCCTTCGGCCCTCCAAGCCCGTGCCGACCATGCTGCCCGACTAAACTACATTCTACCATTCACTGTTCTATTCCCTACCTGCATTAGACCTTCCAAAATGCATTACCTCACATTTGTCTGGATTAAACTCCATCTGCCATCTCTCCGCCCAAGTCTCCAAACAATCTAAATCCTGCTGTATCCTCTGACAGTCCTCATCGCTATCCGCAATTCCACCAACCTTTGTGTCGTCTGCAAACTTACTAATCAGACCAGTTACATTTTCCTCCAAATCATTTATATATACTACAAAGAGCAAAGGTCCCAGCACTGATCCCTGTGGAACACCACTGGTCACAGCCCTCCAATTAGAAAAGCATCCTTCCACTGCTACTCTCTGCCTTTTATGACCTAGCCAGTTCTGTATCCACCTTGCCAGCTCACCCCTGATCCCGTGTGACTTCACCTTTTGTACTAGTCTACCATGAGGGACCTTGTCAAAGGCCTTACTGAAGTCCATATAGACAACATCCACTGCCCTACCTGCATTAATCATCTTAGTGACCTCCTCGAAAAATTCTATCAAGTTAGTGAGACACGACCTCCCCTTCACAAAACCATGCTGCCTCTCACTAATACGTCCATTTGCTTCCAAATGGGAGTAGATCCTGTCTCGCAGAATTCTCTCCAGTAATTTCCCTACCACTGAAGTAAGGCTCACCGGCCTGTAGTTCCCTGGATTATCCTTGCTACCCTTCTTAAACAGAGGAACAACATTGGCTATTCTCCAGTCCTCCGGGACATCCCCTGAAGACAGCGAGGATCCAAAGATTTCTGTCAAAGCCTCAGCAATTTCCTCTCCAGCCTCCTTCAGTATTCTGGGGTAGATCCCATCAGGCCCTGGGGACTTATCTACCTTAATATTTTTTAAGACACCCAACACCTCGTCTTTTTGGATCTCAATGTGACCCAGGCTATCTACACCCCCTTCTCCAGGCTCAACATCTACCAATTTCTTCTCTTTGGTGAATACTGATGCAAAGTATTCATTTAGTACCTCGCCCATTTCCTCTGGCTCCACACATAGATTCCCTTGCCTATCCTTCAGTGGGCCAACCCTTTCCCTGGCTACCCTCTTGCTTTTTATGTACGTGTAAAAAGCCTTGGGATTTTCCTTAACCCTATTTGCCAATGACTTTTCGTGACCCCTTCTAGCCCTCCTGACTCCTTGCTTAAGTTCCTTCCTACTTTCCTTATATTCCACGCAGGCTTCGTCTGTTCCCAGCCTTTTAGCCCTGACAAATGCCTCCTTTTTCTTTTTGATGAGGCCTACAATATCTCTCGTTATCCAAGGTTCCCGAAAATTGCCGTATTTATCCTTCTTCCTCACAGGAACATGCCGGTCCTGAATTCCTTTCAACTGACACTTGAAATCCTCCCACATGTCAGATGTTGATTTGCCCTCAAACATCCGCCCCCAATCTATGTTCTTCAGTTCCCGCCTAATATTGTTATAATTAGCCTTCCCCCAATTTAGCACATTCATCCTAGGACCACTCTTATCCTTGTCCACCAGTACTTTAAAACTTACTGAATTGTGGTCACTGTTACCGAAATGCTCCCCTACTGAAACATCTACCACCTGGCCGGGCTCATTCCCCAATACCAGGTCCAGTACCACCCCTTCCCTAGTTGGACTGTCTACATATTGTTTTAAGAAGCCCTCCTGGATGCTCCTTACAAACTCCTCCCCGTCTAAGCCCCTGGCACTAAGTGAGTCCCAGTCAATATTGGGGAAGTTGAAGTCTCCCATCACCACAGCCCTGTTGTTTTTACTCTTTTCCAAAATCTGTCTACCTATCTGCTCCTCTATCTCCCGCTGGCTGTTGGGAGGCCTGTAGTAAACCCCCAACATTGTGACTGCACCCTTCTTATTCCTGATCTCTACCCATATAGCCTCACTGCCCTCTGAGGTGTCCTCCCGCAGTACAGCTGTGATATTCTCCCGAACCAGTAGCGCAAGTCTGCCTCCCCTTTTACATCCCCCTCTAGCCTGCCTGAAACACCTAAATCCTGGAACGTTTAGCTGCCAATCCTGCCCTTCCCTCAACCAGGTCTCTGTAATGGCAACAATATCATAGTTCCAAGTACTAATCCAAGCTCTAAGTTCATCTGCCTTACCCGTAATACTTCTTGCATTAAAACATATGCACTACAGGCCACCAGACCCGCTGTGTTCAGCAACTTCTCCCTGTCTGCTCTGCCTCAGAGCCCCACTGTCCCTATTCCCTAGTTCTCCCTCAATGCTCTCACCTTCTGACCTATTGCTCCCGTGCCCACCCCCCTGCCATACTAGTTTAAACCCTCCCGTGTGACACTAGTAAACCTCGCGGCCAGCATTAATTTAATTGGGATTTAATTAATGATTGGTATCTATGCTATTGTATCAAATTTGCTCATTGTCTTGGACAGTGAGTCTTGCTTCCATATCTGAACTAGACAGATTCCTGATATTCATTGATGAAACTATTTCCCGAGAGGATATGAAATCTTGTACATTCCAGATGGATAAAATATGCAGACAAATTAATCAATTATACTAAAAGCAAGTCAACATGAGCAATAAGGATGTCTCTCTCTCTCACTGTCTCCCTGTAAAATTCCCATTAAGAGATTAACGTGTATTTGATTTGCCAGAAGCAAAGGGAAATGGAAGAGGCAAAATAGCATTGCTGGAGCAAGCAGGATTACTGACTTACTACTTGAGTCAGGCATGTTTTAAAATCTTGCTTTTGGTTGGATAAGTGTCATACTTGCGCTGCCATAGTTTATATGTCTGCAGTTCCTGATGGCGCGATTCACTTGTGTTGTCACAAATCGTGAAACCGATGTAGTGGCTGCTGAGGGAGAGAGAGAGAGGAGTTGTGGAAAGTGCTCAACACCGCCATAGTTTGCTGGCCGCTGGCTGGTTGGGGAGTAGCAGGGGATGGCCAGGAGGTGGGTTGTGGGGGCGGGGTGGACGGAACACCATTGCTGCAGCTGGCAAGGCAGCCATGCTACTAACTGCTCACTGTGAACTTAGGGACACAGGTCATATAGGTGTCCCTCCAGGGTACCGTTCAGATGCCCTCTGGCCCCAGCCGACCCATCAGCTGTAAGGGTGCTCTCCAGCACAACTCTTGTTTTCTGGGATGGTGTGTGTGGGGATTGAAGTGTGTACATTCGGCTGCAACTAATCTGTGTCTTGAGTGTCAATCACGGACCCGCCGAATCCGCACCGTTTTCAATGGAATCGATTGTGTTTCACGTGGTGTTGGTGCTAGCCTTTCCACAGTTGCTGAATCGATCCAGGTTCGGCACCAGATTTGCTGTCGTGAAAGTCCACAAATCCTGTGTCAGCGTCAACACTTAGTCTCAGAATCCCGCCCAATATTTTTAGTCTAAAATATTCAGTTGGAATTGCTTGGCAGCGTGATTTTGCCATGCAAATAGATTTGTTTTTAGCTATACTGTTATTTCCCCGCCAACAGTTTATAATTGGTGCTCTTTAATACTTGAACGCTTGGCAAAGAATTGAAAACCCCCTAAAATAAAGCTTAAAGGAGAACAATGTCTCAGAATATGAAAGATTTCTGCCATTGTACAGTAATCCTGAAGAGTCGGATCTTTGCCATGTGCATTTCACAGTTGTCAGCATTGATTTTCATGTAGTGGTGATCTTACGGACTGATAATTTCCAACTGCTCCATAATAGAGCCCCAGCCGCAGAGGGAGCAGTGCTAGCAAATGGTTGGTCTCTGCAAGAATTCTCTTGCTCAAAATCCAGTCAAATGCACCTGCTTCGCTAGCAGCTGAGCTGTGATTCTACAAATGGATTATTCAACTGATCATTACTCTACTGATAAAAATAATCACTGAACGCAAACTGTGTCCGGCACATTGGAGGTACAGAGTTCTCCTTGGATTACTGCTCTCGGAATATTTCACCTACCTACATCAACAGAGATATGTTGGTTAGATTGTCTCCATACCAATTTACAATCCAGACTGAACACCCTCAGCACCCAGTTACAATGTCCACATGCCAACCTACAGTTCAGATGCAACTCCTACAGTGAAGCTGAATGAAGCCATCTGTAATCACTGAGTGCAAATATTAACGCCAAAGAAACTGTGCCTATCGCACTGCAGCTCTGCAAAGTTTAATCAATTAAATAAATTCTTAATTATTGTTAATTTAACATTGTGTCTTCTTTATCCTCTAAGTTGCTAGCACTGTGGGGTAGCACAGTAGCATAGTGGTTAGCACTGTGGTTTACAGTGCCAGGGTCCAAGGTTCGATTCCCCGCTGGGTCACTGTCTGTGTGGAGTCTGTACGCTCGCCCCGTGTCTGCATGGGTTTCCTCCGGGTGCTCCGGTTTCCTCCCGCAGTCCAAAGACATGCAGGTTAGGTGGATTGGCCATGCTAAATTGCCCTTAGTGTCCAGAAAAGGTTAGATGGGGTTATTGGGTTAGGAGGTTAGGCTTAAGTGGGTCAGTGTGTGAGGGCTTAAGTGGGTCAGTGCAGATTCAATGGGTTAAATGGCCTCCTTCTGCATTGTATATTCTATGTTCTATGTTCATTCTATTCTAACTTAATTTTCAATCATGATTCCATTGTGGTGCGTTTGTGTCATGATGAAAACTGAATCTGTGGCTTACATTTCTTGGACCAAATTCAAATATTATGGAACTCTGAAGCAGAAAGTCGATATTGGTTCTTATTGTAAAAGCGATAAACTCTGGTAGATACAATGCTGCCTTGCTTATGATGCTGTTGTTGTGCAATCTAGATTTTTAAAAATCCTTTGATCTTTGAAAACCAGGCATATTGAAAGATCAGTGAAGCAAGTGTTATGCAATCCTTAATACTCCAACCAAGATAATAACCAACATTATAACCTCGGGCTTTCGATCTGTGGCTTCTTTAGTGTTCTTAACACCAGTTGACCAGCATTGCTGCACCTGGACTGGGATTACATGGTGTCTGCAAATTTCATTGCCTGATACCAGTCCAAAGGCAGGATTCACATTAAGCTCTATATTGAAGAGACCTGACTTTCAGGACTTTTTGAGCAAATAAGACATATATGTTATTGCAGAATTCAATGGGAATCTCAGTCTCTCTAAATGACCCATCATAGACATCCAATTTTATACTTGGTTCGAAATGTGAGCATTTGAGAATGTATTTCAATTTGTTATCATAGTTGATAAATGGAGCACAAGCCTGTTAAACAATTCTTTTTGGATATGTACCAGCGTGAGTGGAAGGCAATGCAAAGCATCCGTGAGGAAAACTGCCAAGGAAGCAACTCGGGATGAAGCCTAGGACCTGCCTTCAGGCAGAGCTCACCTTGGAGGACATGACTGATTCATGCTATGGAAACAGATGATGATAAGATTGGCAATCACGAGTTAGCCATGCAAAAAATGTTAAATTGTACATTTCTTCAGACAATGGATGAATGGCTGCAGATCTAGCAAAATAAACAAGGCACACCTCGCCAAACATGTGTGAACTTTGGGTGCAGATAAATATGTAGATTCAGAATATTGGCTTACTGGTAACTGATTTTGAGATTACCTTTGACTTATGTGAGGTAACAAATTTATCCTCTATAGCTTTATTAATCTAGGACCCCTCAGAAGTAATATCATTGCAATGCTGATCCAGCTACCAGCCCTTGGGTCAAAGTTTACCATTTAACTTTACAACTAAATCGAATACTGCTCTCTGTAGCTGGAACTTTTTAAGCATCTCATTATTTATGACTGTAATCCAGTCCAGTGTTCTTCAAACTTTTTTTCCGGGGACCCATTTTTACCAACCGGCCAACCTTCGGGACCCAACGCGGCCAACCTTCGGGACCCAACGCGGCCGGCCTTCGGGACCCACGCCGGCCGACCTGAGCGACCCTTGTCTCTTACCTTGTTTGCTGCTGATAAAAATGGAGGAAATGGCTTTGGGTCCCTTTGGCCCTTGTATACGCTTCTCCAATGGAACCTGTTGGATGAAGGTGAAGCCGGAAAGTTTGGAGTCTCCATCTGTCCAAAGTTCTGCATTTTTTTCCTGTAAAATTTTATCAAATAAAGCCCCCCCCCCCCCGAACTTAAATAAAATGGATAAAATAAATGAAAAAAAAAATTAGCTGAATAAAATAAATGAATAAAATTAATAAACCCCCCCCCCCCCGCCTGAACCTGAATCAAAAAGCTGCGACCGTTTAAAAAAATAACGGCAGCACTGCGCATGTGCGCCCGATCATCGGCACGCGTGCGCAATGCGGCCACATTTTTTTAGGCCGCTTGCAGCCGGTGTTATTAAAAGCCGGCTCCGACACCCGCCCCGCGACCCATCCGCGGGCCGTGCCCCCAAGTTTGAAGAACACTGATCTAATCCATCAAATAATTCAGCAAATTTAAGCAATTGCCCACCGATTTTCAGAACACAGCGAGCAAATCTGGATAGCTCCCAAAACAGATGCAGGAATGTTGATGGGCAATCTGATGAAAAATGCAGGCAACACGCTAACCTTTTGCTGCCTGCTTACTGCAGTGAATTCTGCAGCTAGCCATGAAACATGTTGTTCATTGGGCACATACATCAGTAGTGGGAGTCCACAGTTATGCCTTCCAAGTGGCACTGAAAGCTGACCTGCGCTATTTAAGGGGAAATGTACTTTGGGGTTGGAGCCGGTGCTGGCATTATGCACGAAATGGAAAAACACAAGGAATGCCACAACATGGGAGAGAATAGGGGCGAAATTCTCCATCCCGCCGTGCCACATTTCTGCCCCGACCCGCCGGCGGGATGCTCCGTTACACCGGCCGGTCAATGGGGTTTCCCATTGTGGGGCAGCCCCACGCCGTCGGGAAACCCCCGGGCACCGGCAAAACGGAGACTCCCGCCGGCGGAGAATGACGCCCCAGGTTCCTACTCTATACATAACCAAACATTGGTAATGGTTCCCCACCCCCTTATCAGGGGATCTCGTATTCTACAAGGTCCACGGAATCGTTAATTATTCCCATCCCAGAAGACCCGTTAGAGTTATAACAGATCTGGATGCAGTACTGCAAGAATTTCAATGCTCTTCTGCAAGAGTTCAAGGGCAGAGAACGCATTTTCAAATGCCATATCCCACTAATAATAATAATCTTTATTGTCACAAGTAGGCTGACATTAACACTGCAATGGAGTTACTGTGAAAAGTCCCGAGTCACCACATTCCGGCGCCTGCTCGGGTACACGGAGATGAATTCAGAATCATAGAATTTACAGTGCAGAAGGAGGCCATTCGGCCCATCGAGTCTGCACCGGCTCTTGGAGAAGAGCACCCTACCCAAGGTCAACACCTCCACACCCTATCCCCATAACCCAGCAACCCCACCCAACACTAAGGGCAATTTTGGACATTAAGGGCAATTTATCATGGCCAATCCACCTAACCTGCACATCTTTGGACTGTGGGAGGAAACCGGAGCACCCGGAGAAAACCCACGCACACACGGGGAGGACGTGCTGACTCCGCACAGACAGTGACCCAAGCCGGAATCGAACCTGGGACCCTGGAGCTGTGAAGCAATTATGCTATCCACTATGCTACCGTGCTACCCCTTTTATGTCCAATGTCCAATTCACCTAAGGGGGAGCGATTCTCCGAGCCCCGCGCCGGACCGGAGAATCGCCGCAACCGCGCCCCGACGCCGATACGCGATTCTCCAAGGTGCGGAGAATCGGCGCCATTTGCGCTGGCACGTTTGTCGTGGCGCTGGCCACGGGCCACTGGAATCGGCGGGGCCGCCGATTCTCCGGCCCGGATGGGCCTTGCAGCCTCGCGATACGACAGAGTCCCGCAGGTGCCGTTCACCCCTGGTCGCTGCCGGCGGGAACTCTGCGTGAAGGGTCAGGGGGCGGCCGGTGGGGGTGGAGGAGGCCTGCATCCCCGGGGGGGAGGGGCCTCCGATGGGGTCTGGCCCGCGATCGGGGGCCGCCGATTGGCGGGCCGGCCTCTCCCCCCCCCCCCCGGGCCTACTTTCCTGCACAGCTGGCCCCTGAACACCAACGCCATGTTGAATCAGGGTCGGTGTGCTTAAGAAGTCCCCCGCGCATGCGGAGGTTGGTGCGTGAACCGCTCCAGCGCCGTGCTGGCCACCCTGTGGGGGCCAGAATCGGTCGTCCCCGTGCCCGTTTCCCGCTGTCGTGAAACTCAACGGCGTTCACGACGGCGCAAACACTTGGGCTCCATTTGCTGGAGCTCCCTACAGCTGGAAAGTTTGAATTATTAACATGATGGAGCAAATAGAAGGCTTTCTGTGTTTTTACAAAAGGGAGGATCTTGAAAGATACGAATACCATAGAGCTTTTACATACATCGTACAATAAACAAATGACGATGGGGGAAATGGGGGGTAGGTGTAGTCAAAATCAGTCATAACCTAAAAGGTACAGGCAAACTTAGTTTGCTTTTGAATTAGATTGCAGTCGATTGTTTAAGGTTTCACACTGACTCTGTACGCAGTGTTTTACTGCTCATTGGGGATCTGACAACATTATGGCGTTTGCTTTATTAATATCCAGACACGGAAACCTTTATTCTTTTGTCACAAGTTATCCTTGGGCCCGCGCTGCATAATGTCAATTTGGGTTTCGGATCATGAAGTAACAGCTTGTCAAGTTTTAAAAGACTTATATATCGTGCTTCACACTCACACGAAACTGGGCTGGTCTTTCCAGAACTACTTTCATTAACTCCGCTCCCAGCATTGTGTTTTACGGATGCCAATTCTGCCTTTGTTTAATAGAACAAGATATAAGCTTTTAAAGTATTGAGAGGTACAGGATTGTTATTTAGCTGTTGCTGAACGACCAGAGGACATGTCTATGAAACTAGTTAACCTTCAGGAAAAGTAACAGAGGAAGGAGCCTCTTGCACAGAATAGTAGGCATAAACCTTTTTAAAAGATTATTAATCCAGGAAAGATTTTAAAAAGGAACAGGCTAAAAACATCTAACAGCAATTTTAAGACTGAACAAATATCGGCATTTACAATAACACAACTTGTGTTTATGTAATGCCTTACTTCGATAAGCACAAAGGAAATCTCCATGAATTAGGGCTGGAAAAGTAGTTTGACCGCACAGAGTTGGCGATGAGGGAGTTCGAGCTGCACACTTATATTTTATTTCAACTAAAATTAACACATGGAAAATTCTGTTGGGCACATGGCCCGGCCCAGATTTCCCATATACATTGCTGGTGCTGAAAGCTTTGCGGTAGAAGTGAAGATTTGTAAAATTTGCCTGTTTTTGCCCATGTTTGGGAGAAGGTAGATATTTTTATTTGCATTTAAAAAAAATATATTCTTCATTCATTCTCTCATGACATTTTTGTATTCCTGAACTGAGAGTTTGATCCTGTAATCTGCTCCCAGGTCAATGCTGCTCTGTAATGAGTTACTGGGACAAGTGCAGGGGTGATCAGAGATAAAGTAGTCTTACATACTTCTTCTGCCCTAATGTAGTTCCCAGCCTCTGCCTGGCTCCTCTCAGAGGTGGCATGACCAAGATCAGAGCTCAGTATGTACAGAATCACGTGGAAATACCCACATCTCAACATTGTATTGTTTAGTACTTTGGAGCTGCAATGGTAACGGGTGATCTTTGGTGTCACGTTTGGTGTCTTCCTATTGATAACATAACATAGACATAGAATTTACAGTGCAGAAGGAGGCCATTCGGCCCATCGAGTCTGTACCGGTACTTGTAAAGAGCACCCCACTTAAGCCCCACACCTCCACCCTATCCCCGTAACCCAACCTAGGGTGCAATTCTCCCATCGGGAGACTAAGTCCCGACGCCGGAGTGAAAACTGGAGTGTTTCACTCCGGCGTCGGAGGCCGCTCTCAGCCCCCTATTCTCCTGCCCCCGGGAGGCTAGGAGCGGCGTTGCGTCATTTAAGTGCGCCGGGCCTTGGCGCCGCGTAAAAGCGGCGCCGTGTAAATGACATCACCCGCGCATGCGCGGTTGCCGTCCTCCCCGAGGCTGTCTCGCAAGAAGATGTCGGATGGATCTTGCTGGGCAGCGGAGGAAAGGAGGGCCTCCTTCAGCGAGGCCGGCCCACCGATCAATGGGCACTGGCCGTGGCCCAGACCCCCTTTGAGGCCGCACCCAGTGCAGGAACCCCCCTCACCTCCCCACAGGCCGCCCCCCCTCCCCAGCGTTCCCACGCTGTTCCTGCCGGCAGCGACCAGGGACGTGATTCTCCGAGCCCCCACCGGGTCGGAGAATCGCCGGGGGCCGGCGTGAATCCCGCCCGCGCCGTGTCGCGAATTCTCCGCCACCGGTGATTCGGCGGGCGGGCTCCGGGGTCCTGGGGGGGGCGCTCTGGCCCCAGGGGGTGCCCCCACGGTGGCCTGGCCCGTGATCGGGGCCCACCGATCCACGGGCGGGCCTGTGCCGTGGGGGCACTCTTTTCCTTCCGCCTTCGCCATGGTCTCCACTATGGGGGAGGCGGAAGAGACCCCCTCCACTGCGCATGCGCGGGGTTGCCGTGAACGGCCGCTGACGCCCCCATGCATGCGCCACCTGGCAAAGTCATTTCCGTGCCGGCTGGTGGGGCGCCAACGGCCTTTCCCGCCAGCTGGCGGGCGGGAAATCAGTCCGGCGCGGGCCGAGCCCCTCAATGTAAGGGTTCGGCCCCTCAAGATGTGGAGAATTCCGCACCTTCGGGGCGGCGCGATGCCGGACTGATTCGCGCCGTTTTTGGCGCCGGTCGGCGGACATCGCGCTGATTACGGAGAATCCCACCCCAGGTGTGGACGGCGCCGGCGGGAAGCCGTCGTGTTGGGCAGGCCGCTCGGCCCATCCGGGCCGGAGAATTGCCGCTCGCCCGTTACAAAAGGCGAGCGGCGATTCTCCCAGCGGCCAGCCGTGATTCTCGCCGCGCCGGTTTGCGGGGGTTGGGAGAATCGCATGCGGGTTCTGGGGCGGCGTGGCGGGACTCACGCGGCGCCCCAGCAATTCTCCCACCCGCCGTGGGGAGGGGTGGGGGGGGGGGGAGAATTCCGCCCTAATCTTTTTGGACACTAAGGGCGATTTAGCCCTGAGATAGAAAAACAAAATCACACTTTCTTACTTTGTTATGAGGGTGGGATCTTCTGGCCCAATCCGCCACCAAGACCTCGGGACCGCATGACAGGTTCCCCAGTAGCAGGACAGGCGAGCCACGCAAAACGCTGTTAGACATTGGCGGGACTGGAAAATCCCACCGGCAACTGGAAGATCCCACCAGCGGTCAATGGCAGGCCGTTTCCATCGCCGTAAAACATGCCATGGGGAGGGGTGGGGGAGGTGAGGGGGAGTGCGAAACATCCCACCCACAATATTAAACTCTGACCAACGAAAAAATGCTGGAAAATCTCAGCAGGTCTGGCAACATCTGTCGGGAGAAAAAAGAGCAAAAGTTTCGAGTCCAGGTGACCTTTTGTCAAAGCTAAAAGACAGAAAAAGTGGGAAATATTTATACTGTGGAGCCACATTGTGGCTAGGACTCATCTTTCATTCGCTCACTCCACAGTCTAAATATTTCCCACTTTCTCTGTCTTTTAGCTTTGACAAAAGCCTTTTCTCTTTGGTTTCAGATTCCAGCATCCGCAGTAATTTGCCTTTATATTAAACTCTAAACTGCATCATGCTCACCATGCATGTGAACATAATCATTTATAAACGCACAACAAGTTGACTTGTTGATTGTTACTGATCACTTTTTTTCTTCAGCTCAAATGAAATATTAAAGGGAAGACAGAAACTTCACTTCTACTCTGCCTCAGTTAATTTGGTTCATTGCATTTGAGTATTCTTTACTTGAGTCACTGTTCCCTTGCTGAACTTCTTGGAGATTTGGCTCACTTCCACCTGAAATTAAATGCAGCTTGTCCATATTACTTCAAGCAAATCTTCGCACAGTATTTTATTTTGTTCACTTTCTTTTGCTTATCAAGGCAAGAGAGACATGCCACAAACTTTTCGGATGTATTTACAGCACAGAAACAGGGATATTCAGTCCAGTCTGTGCCTGTGTTTATGCTCCACGTAAGCTTTCTTCCCACTCCCTTCACCTAACTCCATCAACATATCCTTTTATTCCCTTTTCCCTGATGAGTATCTAGCTTCTCTTTTGCTTGTACTATTTCTTGTGCAATTAAGTGTTAGTACTAAGAAAGTGAAACTCTACCCATTTTTCTCCCTGCAATGCAATACGAAGCAGTCGCAGGTCAGCTAGAGAAGAGTCCAGTGCAGGGAAATTCTTCTTTGCCCTGCCCCAGCAGGATTAAATCAGTGGGATCTCAACCACTGGCCAGAGAATCAATGGGGATCGCCTGTCAGTTCCATCAGGAAGGCTTGCTGGTGTTAAGCGCTCTAAGTGACCACCAATGGGCCTTCCACAGGATTCAGGAAGCTGGAGGCAGAGCTCCTGCTTGCCGAGCTGCTGGCCAATCAGAGGTTGGAACTCTGCCATCAGTAGCCCTAGGAGAGGCCCTAGACAGAAGTCAAGGGATCAGAATCACCTAAGTGGCCCCAAGCCAGAATAAGGGATGGCGAGATGGGAATCTCGAGGTGGAATTCATGGGAGAGACAGGGCAAGGACAGACTTTCAGTAGCAACCCCGTCACCCGCCAAAATGGGTCTCTCAAATGGGCACAGAGTGCCTGTTAACAAGGACCACTTCCCTGGCCCCCAAGAGACCGCTGGGGTTTGCTAGACAGCCTTCGGGAGATATCGGAAAGAAGTGCAACTCCCGCTTAAATAATGAGCCACTAATCAATTATGGTGGACTCAGGAACGAGATTTCAATTGGCTGATTAATGAGCCTAATTGGCAATCTCACGCTGGCGGTCCAGAATCCCACATACATTCCATCCTTCCTAATCAGGGAAGCTTTTCCCACTCTGGGAGACTGACACCACGCTTCCCGTACAATTAAGCGCACACCAGTTATCATGGTTCCCACCACAACGGGCCAGATTAAATTCCTCCTAATATGTCTCAATCTCAATATGAGAACACCACCCCAAATGCCACCACTGCTGCATCTTAATTTCCCATGCTTGCTAAATTAATTAGTCTGTTAGTTTCTGGCAAAGTGGAACCAGTTTTGTGCTGTCTGCATACTGACCTTAGGACCTAGGTTGAAATTGTCCAACCTCATTTGACATAGAGCTTTACAGGTAACAAGAGGCTTATTTCTTCAGTCTGGTCTGGGCTGCATTCAAATCCAGTTCTTTTGACACTTTACAACAAAGTAACCACTAGCTGTTTAACTTATTAGCTACACCTACATTACATGTCTGGACATGCTTGGGAATCTGTACTGGGTGTCTGACTACCTGTTAATTCTACATTGTAATGCAGATTTATAAGTGTCGATGTTATCAGGTTGCACTCCCAGAAGGAGCCTCTTCCTCCAAAAGCACAAACTGGAAAATCACAGGCATGGAGAGCCCATAATATCCCAAAATTCTCTCCTGCTGAGTAAGACGCTGTGCTCGAAACATGCATTTAATAATCTAATTGTGTATTTTTTTTAACTTTCTAACATCAGGTTCAATTGGGTCTGCTTTTCCCCAGGAAAACTACATTGAAGCTTTTTTTTCATTCCATAAAGCATGTTTATTCCCAAAGGAGTAAAGTAATGGATGCCATTTTGAGCTTTGTGTCCAAATGCAAAGGGCACGTTTGATGTTCTGCTCCAAAAATAGTATGCCTCAAGGCTGGTGTGCTGTGAAGACTGTGCAAGTGTAATGAAATAGAACGGTCACTATATCCTTCAATTAGCGACATTTCATATGCAATCCCAGCCCACTCTAATTAGTGGCATTCATGTTATGGAACGAATTTTCAATGTTGGGGAAGAATTAGCACCATGGTATCAATTTAGAACTTGGAGCTCAAGTGAACAGCTGTGCTCTTCAGAAAATTGAAGTAGCCCCTTTATACATAGGGAGCCGGATTCTCTGTTTCTGAGTCTAAGCGCTGACGCCAATGGAGAATCCTTGGGGTGTGATTCTCCCCTACCCGGCGGGGCGGGGGGTCCCAGGGGGATGGAGTGGCGTGAACCACTCCGGTGTGGCGCCGCCCCAAAGGTGCGGATTTCTCCACGCCATTAGGGGCCAAGCCCTCACCTTTAGGGGCTAGGCCCGCGCCGGAGTGGTTGCCGTCCCGCCAGCTGGCGTGGAAGGCCTTTGGCGCCACGTCAGCTGGGGCAGAAGGGACTCCGCCGGCCTGCGGAAGTCTGCGCATGCGCGGGAGCGTCAGTGGCTGCTGACGTCACCCCCGCGCATGCGCAGGAGGGGGTCACCTCCGCGTCAGCCATCGCGGAGGTTATGGCCGACGCGGAGAGAAAAGAGTGCCCCCAAGGTACAGGCCCGATCGCGGATCGGTGGGCCCCAATCGCGGGCCAGGCCATCGCGGGGGCACCCCCCTGGGCAAGATCGCCCCACACCACCCCCAGGACCTCGGAGCCTGCTCACGCCGCCTGGTACCGCCGGTAAGGGAGGTGGTTTGATTCACGGCAGCAGGACAGGCATTACAGCAGCGGGACTTCGGTCCATCGCGGGCCAGAGAATCGCCGGGGGGGGGTCCCGCCGACCGGCGCGATTCCCGCCCCCGCCGAATCTCCGGTGCCGGAGAATTCGGCGGCCGGCGGGGGAGGGATTCACGCCGACCCCCGGCGATTCTCCGACCCGGCGGGGGTTCGGAGAATCCCGCCCATGGACCTTCACGTCAGAAACATCGGCGCCACACCTGCACCGATTCTGATACCAATGAGGGGCTAGCACTGGCACCACGTGGACCACCATCGAAACCCATGAAAAATGGTACGGGAATCACCGGGTCCGTGATGGACACTCGCAGGGATGACAAACTGCAGCTGCACTTTCACAATACACCCCCACACACATACACTGATCGAGGCCTAAACGATGGGACAGGTTGTGCTGGAGTGCCCGTACAGCTGATAGATCGGCTGGGGCCAAAGGACACCCAGGGGCTGTCCTGGGGGGTCACCTATACGACCTCGGACAGCAGGTTGAAAGCAGGCTGTCAGTGGCATTCGCAGCAACATGGCTGTCTTACCAGCTGCAGTAATGGTGTTGCATACCCGTCCACCCCGACCCCACAGCCCACCTCCTGGCCCTCCCCCACTACTCCCCCCAGCTCTGGCGGAAACCCCCGGCCAGAGGCACGGCTGTCGGCGAAGTATGGCGCTGCTGGACACTGACCGTGCGCCCTCTCACTTTCTCAGCAGCGGTGTTTCCATTCCAGGTGGTGTGCGCCGCATTGATGCTGTTTCCGAGGAGGCGGGGCATCATGATTCGGCGTCAAACCGGCACCTGCCGCGATTTCGACGTTGTGAGCTATTCTCCGCCCGATCGCACGTCCCGATTTTGGAGCCAGCTAACGGAGAATCCCGCCCAGGATCTTTAAGTGAAGAATGGTTTTTGTCAGGCGAGGTGTAAAACTGTGTACCAACTTTCACCTATTTTACACTGCTGCACGAAAGCACAATCTATTCCATTGTCATTGTTAAGAACAACAGAAGTTTCTTAAAATTTTGTGCAACGTCATTTAGTTCAATCTTTTAATCAGCTAATGGAAATATATTAAAAATGCTGGAAACACTCAACAAAACAGGCAGCATCTATGGAGAGAGAACCGTAGGATTAGCGCCAGTTCTGATGAGAGGTCACCAACCCGTCCATATAACTCGGTTTCTCACTCGCCTGGTCTGCTGAATGTTTCAGCATTCCATGTTTCAATTTCCAATTTCCAGCTTGTGCATTATTTCGCTTAACGAAAATGGCTTGTTGCACAACTAGATCATGAATCAGCCCAATTTAATTTTTCCTCCAGCTACCCGCATTTAGTATAACTCCCAAATGTCAACATGATTATTTTTTGTATTATTTAAACTCAATCGTTCATTTCTAAGAGCTCTTTACAGAGATGAAAGTAAGGAGAAGGCTTCACTAATTTGACTGGAGTATAATTTTAAAAGTGACCTCTATTTTGGCCTAAATACCTCGTAGGTTTCCATTGACCCTGATTATAGTTTCATTACAGGTTAACCTGCCAGTTACTCTGAGAGCTTGATTTGCTGGCTTAGAATTCAGTTTGATTTGATGGTTTAAAATTCATGCAGTTAACATGAACGCTTCTCTGTATCAAATCATTTAATGATAGCTTAGAACAAACTCTGTAGCTTAACGAGAACAAGTATACTGACAGAATTAAATGGTCATTCAGCACGTTTTATTGCATTTACCATAAAATCAAGTGCGTATGTCGCGTCTTTTTGCCATGTTCTCATCCCTGATTTGTGTCGGGTGAGGAGAAATGCACCCTGCCATTGCTGCATAGATTTATGTGCTGGGGTCTCACCGTGGTTTCCATGCTTGAGCAATTCTGGCCAATTGGAGAGGGATAAAGCTTGCAAAAGACCAAAATAAATAAAAGAGAAAATTTGAAAAGAAATGTGAGAAGCGGCGGGAAAGTGTGAGAGAGGGGGAAAGGGAAGAATGCAAACAATGAGCAAAATATAGATGAGGTGCAGATGAAGCTAGAAAGAAAGAAGAGGAGTGAAAACGGTAAAGTTATGAATCTCACTACATTTTTGTTAAGTGGTCAGTGGTAAGATGAAGAAGGAGGCCGCATGTTGCTTGGAAAATGGGGTAGAGGAATAATGCGATCTTAAATCTAAGAACAGATGGGCGGCACAACGCCTGGGACCCGGGTTCAATTCTGGCCTCGGGTGACTGTGTGGCGTTTGCACTTTCTCACCGTGTCAGCGTGGGTTTCCTACGGTTGCTCCGGTTTCCTCCCACAGTCCAAAGATATGTAGGTTGGGTGGGGTTGCTGGGGTAGGGTGGGGTAGTGGGCCTGGGTGGGGTGCTCTTTCGGAGGGTCAGTGCAGACCCGATGGGCCAAATGGCCTCCTTCTGCACTGTAGGGATTCTATGATTCTAACATTGAACAGGCGGGGGATAATCGTGCATTACGAACACTGCCTGTTTTGTGCCCTCTTTCTGCCTAATCAAGTTGAAAGATGGAATGCCCGTGTTGGAGAATTGAATGCAATTTTACTGTCAGCATCGGTCTGGTTTAAAGCAATAAGCGGCAGAGTAACGACCTCTGCTGTGATAATGTACATTAGCCTCAAAATCAGAAGAATACCATTTGCACCATTTTCTGCATCCACCATTAAGCTTTCTGAGACTGTCAAATTAATGTCATTATGTGCCATCTATGAAGCAGTTTTGTGCTGTGAACACATTAGGCACAGGTTTGAGATGAGCTTACACAGTAGTCTTTTAGCCAGGAAAGAGTGAAAAATCCAAGGAAAAACTTTCCCATGCCTAGCCAGCCTTGGAAAAATCTACCCTTTGGTGTGTACGCCTGGCCATGCCCCAGAAATGAAAGTTGACCATCAATTCGACCAAAATGTGTTCCATATTATACAGCAAATTCAGTGTTCCCTTCTAAAATGCCATTGGACTATTGAATGCCAGTGGGGTTATTTGCCCATAAGAAAGAGAGCTTATTCAATGAAATCAAATCATTCATATATTTAACATTAGCTCTCAGTACCACTTGGGGCTCGTGTAGGCAACATGATTATAGGAAGGAGATAATTGAATCCAGCATGCAACCCTTTAGATGGTTGACCCTCAGACATAAAGACATATATCCACTTAAAGATAAGTAGTTTTTATGGGGCAAATATTGTTTCAGCATCTATAAGGACTATATTTATATATATTTATTTGCTGTAATTGTTTGTCGGCCTTTCCAAAAGTTACATGTAAATGAGAATAACTGATGCATTAAAAAGAAAACAAATTACATGGGATCAAAAGCACAATATGGAATCTGTGGGCAATACACACCAACTCCGCCTTTAACGGATGGCGAACTAGGCATATCTACCTTGTTAAACCCCTTCAGAATCTTGAATGTTTCAATGAGATCACTTCTCATTCTTCTAAACCCCAGAGAATTTGGACCCAGTTTTCTCACCCTCAAATTAATCTCAAGGACCCATCTGGAGAGCCTTGCCTGCACTGTCTAGAATGTATGCATTTCCTTACCTAAACATGGAGATCAAAACTACACACACTATTCCAGGTGTAGTTTCACTAAAGTTTCACCAATTGTAGCAAGACTTCACAATTCTTGTGCTCCAATCCCCTTGCAATAATGACGTGTGCTTTCTTAATTACTTATTGTACAGGTACAGCCATGTCCCTCTGAACGGCAATGTTTACAAGTTTCACGCCTGGTTTTCTGTTCTAACAATCAAGGTGAATAACTTCATTCTTCACCACATCTGCCACATTGTTGCCAACTCATTTTAAAAAAATTCAGTTATGGGACGTTTGCGTCACTGGCTGGGTCAGCATTTATTGTCTGTCCCTAACTGCCCCCCATTTCAGAAGGCATTTTTGAGAGTCAACCACATTACTGTGGGTCATGTAGGCTAGGCTAGGTAAGTGAACTGGATGGGTTTTTACAACAATCAACAATGGTTTCATGATCATCATTAGACTATTAATTCCAGTTTTTTTAATTGAGTTCAAATTTCACCATTTGCCATGGTGGGATTCGAACCCAGATATTTC